>NC_133151.1:6497137-6596377 GCF_048418815.1 Hemitrygon akajei | reverse complement strand
ACTTGTCATGGAGGGTGTTTCAGAGTCTGGGGAGAGCGGGGGTGGGTGGGGAGGAAGGTGAGGGCAGGCAGGGGTGAGAATTATTTTAGAAATGACAGTGGGAGCCAGCGTAGCTCATCGGGGACAAGGGAGGTGGGGAGGGTGGGAGGGGCCAGGAGCAGCAGCGACCCCTCAAACAGACACACTCTCTGAGTGAGGACTGCCTCGTGGAGTCACGCGGTCCACCCGCACCCCAGACCATTCAGCCCATCGGTGGTCAGGGGGTGTCATCGCTTGAAGCCCTGCCGAGCTGAAAGCTCCCACCTCCGTGTAAGGCAGGTCGGTACGCACAGCGAACTCTCCGCGTCCCTGCCGCACGGTCCTGCATGGGAATCATCGCGGAGAGGCCTCCGGCCCCCGGTCCGCTGCTGCCGGAGGCGATCGTGTCCATGGTCCTGGGGCGGCAGGGGTCTGTGGGTCTGCACTGCGGACAGACTGACCATCTGTTCCCCTTGCAGGAAGTTCACCACGTCCTGGAAGATCCCAGACAGCAAAGGCTGCAGGAAGTGCATCGCAGGTAAGGAAGGAGGGTCTCGTCGGCTGGGATGGACCCGCCAGCAGATCCCACAGCCGATTCCAGCTACCCCGCACTTCCAGACGTTAACCCCCGGATCAGATCCCAGCCTGTCACCCTCCCTGGGAATCTGTTATTCTATATAAACACCCTGAATACCCGGATCAGATCCCAGTCTGTAACCCTCCCCAGGAATCTGTTATTCTATATATAAACCCCCTGAATACTCGGATCAGATCCCAGCCTGTCACCCTCCCCCAGGAATCTGTTATTCTATAAATAAACCCCCTGAATACCTGGATCAGATCCCAGACTGTCACCCTCCCTGGGAATCTGTTATTCTATATAAACACCCTGAATACCCGGATCAGATCCCAGTCTGTAACCCTCCCCCAGGAATCTGTTATTCTATATATAAACCCCCTGAATACTCGGATCAGATCCCAGCCTGTCACCCACTCCCGGGGATCTGTTATTCTATATATAAACACCCTGAATACCCGGATCAGATCCCAGCCTGTAACCCTCCCCCAGGAATCTGTTATTCTATATATAAACACCCTGAATACCCGGTTCAGATCCCAGCATGTAACCCTCCCCCAGGAATCTGTTATTCTACATAAACACCCTGAATACCCAGATCAGATCCCAGTCTGTAACCCTCCCCCAGGAATCTGTTATTCTACGTAAATACCCTGAATACCCGGATCAGATCCCAGCCTGTCACCCTCCCTGGGAATCTGTTATTCTATATATAAACCCCCTGAATACCTGGATCAGATCCCAGCCTGTAACCCTCCCCCAGGAATCTGTTATTCTATATATAAACCCCCTGAATACCTGGATCAGATCCCAGTCTGTCACCCTCCCTGGGAATCTGTTATTCTATATATAAACCCCCTGAATACCTGGATCAGATCCCAGTCTGTCACCCTCCCTGGGAATCTGTTATTCTATATATAAACCCCCTGAATACCTGGATCAGATCCCAGTCTGTCACCTTCCCCAGGAATCTGTTATTCTATATATAAACCCCCTGAATACCTGGATCAGATCCCAGCCTGTAACCCTCCCCCAGGAATCTGTTATTCTACGTAAAAATCCTGAATACCTGGATCAGATCCCAGCCTGTAACCCTCCCCCAGGAATCTGTTATTCTACGTAAATATCCTGAATACCTGGATCAGATTCCAGCCTAACCCTCCCCCAGGAATCTGTTATTCTATATATAAACCCCCTGAATACCTGGATCAGATCCCAGTCTGTCACCTTCCCCAGGAATCTGTTATTCTATATATAAACACCCTGAATACCCGGATCAGATCCCAGTCTGTAACCCTCCCTGGGAATCTGTTATTCTATATATAAACCCCCTGAATACCTGGATCAGATCCCAGCCTGTAACCCTCCCCCAGGAATCTGTTATTCTACGTAAAAATCCTGAATACCTGGATCAGATCCCAGCCTGTAACCCTCCCCCAGGAATCTGTTATTCTATATATAAACCCCCTGAATACCTGGATCAGATCCCAGTCTGTCACCCTCCCTGGGAATCTGTTATTCTATATATAAAACCCCCTGAATACCTGGATCAGATCCCAGTCTGTCACCCTCCCTGGGAATCTGTTATTCTATATATAAACCCCCTGAATACCTGGATCAGATCCCAGTCTGTCACCTTCCCCAGGAATCTGTTATTCTATATATAAACACCCTGAATACCCGGATCAGATCCCAGTCTGTAACCCTCCCTGGGAATCTGTTATTCTATATATAAACCCCCTGAATACCTGGATCAGATCCCAGCCTGTAACCCTCCCCCAGGAATCTGTTATTCTACGTAAATATCCTGAATACCTGGATCAGATCCCAGTCTGTCACCCTCCCCCAGGAATCTGTTATTCTACGTAAATATCCTGAATACCTGGATCAGATTCCAGCCTAACCCTCCCCCAGGAATCTGTTATTCTATATATAAACCCCCAGGTAAATCTCTTCATTAGATCCTAGTTTGTAACCCACCCCTTGGAATCTGTTATTCAATATATTACCTCCAGGAAAATCCCTGGAGCAGATCCCAGCTTGTAACCCACCTCCAGGGATCTGTTATTTTATATATAAACCTCCTGAACAGCAGGTTTAGATCCCAGCCCATAACCCACCCCTGGGAATCTGTTGTTATATATGTAAATCCCTGGATTAGATCCCGGCCTCTAACCTACTCCTGGGGATCTGTTATTCTATATATATAAATCTCTGAGCCCCTGGATTGGTTTCCCACTGCCCCTCTCCAAACTCACTGATGTCTGACACTAAGCAGTGGTCGGACCGCGGCTTTGCTTGCTGAGAGCTGAGGGTTTCTGTCTCTCTCTGTCGCCAGTGAGGAATCCGTACACGGACGCCACCTTCCTCTGCGGGGCCCTGGAGAACGCCGTCATACTGATGCAGTGGTACGAGCCCTCGCAAAAGTTCCTGCTGATCAAGGTGTGCTTTCCGAGGGGGCGAGTTACTGAGGCCTCCAGCTTGCCGGCTGCAGGGGTGGGTGGGTATGTGGTTTGACGGAACTGGGCTCCCCCCAGAGACTGGAGCTGGAAGAGAGGGAGGGAGCGCCGCGCTGCGGGAGGGACAGTAGGGAAGGATCGTTGAGCTGTGGGAGGGGTGACTAGGAGGGAGCTCCAAGCTGTGGGAGGGTAGGCGAGGAGGAGGAGGCGCTGCCGTGCGGGAGAGGCAGCAGGGAGAGCGCGGTGTGTTATGGAAAGTTCTCGATTAGTAAGGGCGCCAAAGGTTACGGAGAGAATAAATCAGCCTTGATAAACTGACAGAGCAGACTCGATGGGCCGAATGGCCTGATTCTGCTCCTGTGTCTTATGGTCAGCCAGGAGGGGTGGCGAGGATGGAGCGCGTGCCGAGGGAGGGGGGTGGAGGAGGTTCTCACTGTGGGAGGAGGGGCAGCGCTGAACAGTCGATGTCTCTCAGGCGAGGTGTTAATCTAGAGATGAAGATGAACTTTGTCACACGTACATCAAAGCATACCGTGAAGTGCGTCGTTTGCGTTAGCGAACAAAGCAGTCTGAGGATTTGCTGGGGACAGCCCACGAGAGTGTCGCCATGTTTCTAGCACCAACATAGCAGAGAAACATAGAAAACCTACAGCACAATACAGGCCCTTCGGCCCACAAAGCTGTGCCGAACACGTCCCTACCATAGAACTACATAGGCTTTACCCGTAGCCCTCTATTTTTCTAAGCTCCATGTAGCCATCCAGGAGTCTCTTAAAAGACCCTATCATACCCACCTCCACCACCGTCGCTGGCAGCCCATTCCACACACTCACCACTCTCTGCGTAAAAAAACTTACCCCGATGTCTCCTCTGTACCTACTTCCAAGCATCTTAAAACTATGCCTTCTCGTGTTAGCCATTTCAGCCCTGGGGAAAAGCCTCCGACTATCCACACGATCAATGCCTCTCATCATCTTGTACACCTCTATCAAGTCATCTCTCGTTCTCCATTGCTCCAAGGAGAAAAGGCCAAGTTCACTCAACCTGTTTTCATAAGGCATGCTCCCCAACCCAGGCAATATCCTTGTAAATCTCCTCTGCACTCTCTATAGTATCCACATCCTTCCTGTAGTGAGGTGACCAGAACTGAGCACAGTACTCCAAGTGGGGTCAGACCAGGGTCCTGTATAGCTGCAACATTACCTCTCGGCTCTTAAACTCAATCCCATGATTGATGAAGGCCAATACACCATACGCCTTCCTAACCACAGAGTCAACCTGCACAGCTGCTTTGAGTGTCCTATGGACTCGGACCCCAAGATCCCTCTGATCCTCCACACTGCCAAGAGTCTTACCATTAATATTATATTCAGCCATCATATTTGACCTACCAAAATGAACCACCACACTTATCTGGGTTGAACTCCATCTGCCACCTCTCAGCCCAGTTTTGCATCCTATCAATGTCCCGCTGTAACCTCTGACAGCCCTCCACACTATCCACAACACCCCCAACCTTTGCGTCATCAGCAAACTTACTAACCCATCCCTCCACTTCCTCATCCACAACTTACTGGGCCTTACTAACCCATACATCTTTGGACTGTGAGAGGAAACCGAGGCACCTGGGGGAAACCCACTCGGTCACGGGGAGAGCGTACAAACGCCTCATGGACAGCAGTGGGGATCGAACCCGAAGGATGCCACTGATAATCTTTACGCTAGCCGCTACTCAACTGTCCCACAGCTGCAATTAGCTGCACATGGTTATATCTGGTAATTAGGGTAATTACTTTGCGTTAATTATGCAGCCAGGAATTATATTCCCGAGTTGCTATTGAGAAGCGGAGTTGGGAGGTCCTGTCGCAGCTGGACCAGGCATCGGTGACAAGTAACATGAGAGATTCTGCAGGCGCTGGAAATCCAGAGCAACACACACAAAATGCTGGAGGAACTCAGCAGGCCGGGCGGCGTCCATGGAAACTGATAAAAAGCCGATGTTTTGGGCTGAGTTCCTTCTTCAGGACCGAGAAGGAAGGGGGGGGGAGGAGGGGAAGGAGGATATCTGGTGGGTGGGAAAGGTAAAGGGCTGGTAAAAGAGGAGGAGGGTGGATCGTAGGAGAAAGGGAAGGAGGAGGGGATCCGGGGGAGGTGAGAAGAGGTGAAAAAAGGTCAGAGTGGGGAATAGAGGAAGAGTTGTGGGGTGGGGGGAACTTACTTACCGGAAGGAGAAATCAGTATTCATGCCATCGGATCAGAGGATACCCAGACGATCATGAGGTGTCGCTCCTCCACCCTGAGGGTGGCCTCATCTTGGCACAATAGCAGGCCGTGGATCGGCACTTCGGAATAGGAATTAAAGTGCTTGGCCACCAGGAATTCCTGCTCGTGGCAGATGGAGCGGAGTTGCTCGACGAAGCGGTTCCCCCCACCCCCCCCAACTTGGGACGGGTCAACCGATAGGGAGGAGGCCGCGCGTCGGGAGCCCCGGCCCGGCCGATTCGCAGGTGAGGTGTTGCCTCGCCCAGTGTGTCTCCCAGCTAGAGGGGGGACGGCGTTTCACTGGAAAGGGGACGGAAGAGATCGATGAGCGAGTTACTGGATCTGGGGGGGGGGGGGAGGGTGGCGAGGAGAAGCTGAATAAGATGGGGCTGGGACGTAGGCGGATGAGTGTTGGATCTGGAAGTCAGGAATGAGGCAGGAAGCTGATTTATTTATTGAGCTACCATGTAGAACAGGCCCTACCAGCCCAGCAATTCCCCCCGCCTCGATTTAACCCTAGCCTACTCCCCAGTGACCAATTTCCCTACCAACCGGTACGTCTTTGGATTCCGGGAGGAAACCAGAGCGCCCAGGGGGAAACCACATGCAGTTCGCAGGGAGAGAACATACAAACTCCGCCGGAATTGAACTCCAAACTCTGACCCCCGCCCCCCCCCGAGCTGGAATAGCGCTTCTAACCACTAACGCTGCTGACAACATGGAGTTAACAACAATTTGTCTGCAGATTTTAGAACGGGCTTATTTATATTGTTTTTATTGAGGAAATTATTGATTCACCACACACTGAATTCCAAAGAAGCAAAGGGCGTGAAGCACAAAAGAACTGTTAGTTCGTTTAAAGTGGAATGGCTGAATGGCTAGCTGTTAAAATGAATACCTCTCTGTATAAAATTCGGTGCGCACGTGTTGTCACTGGGCAAAAAATTGCACAGCGCAAGAATTTTTGCGCACACTGGTCATTACAGATTAGAGGGAGCATTAGTCGCCACAAGGACGGAGGGTCTCGGCCCGAAACGTTGACTGCTCGTTTCCACAGATGCTGTCCGACCTGCTGAGTTCCTCCAGCTTGTTGTACGGGTCGTGACATACAGAACTCTAAGATTGGTTTTCCTGCAGCCGTGCTCAGCGAATCTATAGAATAGTAACTGTAAACAGGACCCATGAAAGTTCAACCAGGGTGCAGAAGACCACAAACTGTGCAAATGCAAATATAAATAAACAGCAATAAATGACGAGAGCGTGAGATGAAGAGTCCTTCAAGTGAGATCATTGGTTGTGGGAAGACCAGAAGTAGAATGAGTGTAGTTAACCTCTTTTGTTCAGGAGCCTGATGGTTGAGGGGTAGTAACTGTTCCTGAACCTGGTGGTGCGAGTCCTGAGGCTCCTGTACCTTCTACCTGATGGTTGAGGGGTAGTAACTGTTCCTGAACCTGGTGGTGCGAGTCCTGAGGCTCCTGTACCTTCTACCTGATGGTTGAGGGGTAGTAACTGTTCCTGAACATGGTGGTGCGAGTCCTGAGGCTCTTGTACCGTATACCTGACGGCAGCAGCGAGAAGAGAGCGCGGCCTGGGTGGTGGGGGTCCCTGACGATGGATGCTGCTTTCCTATGTCAGTGTTTCATGTGCTCAGTGATGTACTGGGTCGAATCCACTATCTTTTGTTGGATTTTCCGTTCAAAGCCATTGGTGTTCCCGTACCAGGCCATGATGCAGCCAGTCAATACACCAGTAATTATGGAGGCCAGGCAGCATCTATGGAAAAGAGTAAACAGTCGACGTTTCGGGCTGGGACTCTTATCAGGACTGGAGAAAAAGATGAAAAGATAACTGACTTTTCATCTTTTTTTTCCCAGTCCTCATGAAGGGTCTCTGCCAAAAACGTCAACTCTTTACTCTTCTCCACAGACTCTGCCTGACCTGCTGAGTTCCTCCAGCATTTTGTGTGTGTGTTGCTTTGGATTTCCAGCGTCTGCGGACTTTCCCGTGTTGGTGACACGAGTATTTATTATTGATATGTTGTATATTGGACATGTCGTATCATTGTGCGATTGCCTTATTGGATACAATGGGAAAGGCACAGTGGCATACTGGTCGGCGCCAGCAATCACCGGCCGGGGTCCGGTTCCTGCCAGGAGTTTGTATGTTGTACGAAACCCACGTGGGTTTCCTCCGGGTGCTCTGGTTTCCTCCCACGTTCCAAAGTCATACGGGTCAGGGTTAGTGGGTTGCGGGCGTGCTACATCGGCGCCGGAAGCACGGCGCCACTCGCGGGCTGCCCCCAGCACATCCTCAGACTGCGTCGGTCAATGACGCAAACAACGGGTTCCACTGCGTGTGACAAATACAGCTCATCTTCAGATCTCTGGACGTTTGTTACTAATCATGTGTTCAACAATTGAATTGTTATCAGTAGTTATTTTTACTAATGTCATATTTGCAATTATTACTAGACATAATTAATAAGTAATTGTATTGTTAATTATTAGAGATCAGTGGGGAAACAGTTACAATGAGCTGCCAGTTTATTATAGGATGGGTTAGCAGGCTGGAGGGCCTGAATGGCCTCACTCTGTTGCTGGCTATTGTCCTACCGCATTCCTGCAGTGAGCCAGCCCTCTCTTCCTTTCAGCAATTCAGCCTGAGCCTGCCGAACCCTCTGCACATCTTCGAGCTGCTGGTGTTCCCGGACGAGGAGTACCCCCGGGTGTGCCTGGGCGTTCGCGCCCCCACACTCCCCAGCCAGGTCCTGCAGTTCGAGACGGTCCAGCTCATGTCCTCCGGAACTCTCCTTCGCCACTCACGGCCAGGTGGGCGGCGCCGGCTTGCGCTGGGGTCGGAGTCGGAGGGCCGGCCGGTGGGGGGGGGGACGCCTCTCACTCCTTCGCCAAGTGGAGTGACCGCCTAGCTCAGCCTTACTTACTTACTTTATTGTCACCAAACAATTGATACTAGGGCGTACAATCATCACAGCGATATTTGATTCTGCGCTTCGCGCTCCCTGAAGTTCAAATCGAAGTAAATATAATAAAAATTTTAATTATAAATCATAATTAGAAAAGGGTAAGTAAGGTAGTGCAAGTCAGGTCCGGATATTTGGAAGGTACGGCCCAGATCCGGGTCAGGATCCGTTCCGCAGTCTTATCATAGTTGGAAAGAAGCTGTTCCCAAATCTGGCCGTACGAATCTTCATGCTCCTGAACCTTCTCTCGGAGGGAAGAGGGACAAAAAGTGTGTTGGCTGGGTGGGTCGTGTCCTTGATTATCCCGGCAGCACTGCTCCGACAGCGTGCGGTGTAAAGTGAGTCCAAGGATGGAAGATTGGTTTGTGTGATGTGCTGGGCTGTGTTCACGATCTTCTGCAGCTTCTTCCGGTCTTGGACAGGACAACTTCCATACCAGGATGTGATACACCCTAGAAGAATGCTTTCTACGGTGCATCTATAAAAATTAGTGAGGGTTTTAGGGGACAGGCCACATTTCTTCAGTTTTCTCAGGAAGTAAAGGTGCTGGTGGGCCTTCTTGGCAGTGGACTCTGCTCGGTTAGACCAAGTCAGGCCATTTGTGATATTCACCCCGAGGAATTTAAAGCTTTTGACCTGTTCCACCTGCGCACCACAGATATAGATGGGGTCATACGGTCCGCTACTCCTTCTGAAGTCAACAACCAATTCCTTTGTCTTGCTGATGTTGAGGGATAGGTTATTGTCTTCTCACCATGCCACCAGGTTCTTAATTTCCTCTCTGTACTCAGACTCATCATTACCCAAGATACGGCCTACAATTGTGGTGTCATCAGCAAACTTATATATTGAGTTTGATGGAAACTTGGCTACACGATCATGGGTGTACAGTGAGTACAGCAGGGGGCTGAGTACACAGCCTTGTGGGGCACCGGTGCTCAGAGTGATTGTAGAGGAGAGCTTGTCCCCTATTTTTACAGCCTGGGTCCTGTCTGTGAGGAAGTTGAAGATCCAACTGCAGATCTGAGGGCTGAGACCGAGGGTCTGGAGCTTAGGAATCAGTTTATTTGGAATGATCAAAGTTGAGTTTATTGTCGAATGCATCACGGCTCACAAACAAGCCCTTCAGCCCACAATACTAACCCTTTAACCTACTCCAACATTCAATCTAATGTCCATCATCAGAGATCCCCACCATCCGGGGCGGGCCACGTTCTCCCAGCTCCCATCGGGAGCTTGAAGTCCCACACCTCCAGGTTCTGAAACAGCTCCCACATAGCCCTGCATCTTTATTTCACCCTCATGCCCATCTGAGAGTCACTGAAATGTCCCAAATGTAGCTGCTTCTACCACCACCCCAGCAGCAGATCCCACATACACTGTGTGTGTGTGTGTGTGTGTGTGTGTGTGTGTGTGTGTGTGTGTGTGTGTGTGTGTGTGTGAGAGTGTGTGTGTGTGAGAGTGTGTGTGTGTGAGTGTGTGTGTGTGAGTGTGAGAGTGTGTGTGTGTGAGTGTGTGTGTGTGTGTGTGTATAAAAAGAAACACCTACCCCTCACCTACCTCCACCACTATGCTTTTCACCAAAGACCTCACAATTATGTCCCTCCAGATTAGCCACTTCCGCACTGGGAATAGCTCCCTGGCTGTCCACGTGATCATCTTGTACCTCTGTCGGGTGATGAAAATCTGTAAAAATTGCGATGAAAAGCCTCCTTGCAGCCGCGTCACATCCTCCAATTTCCCTCCTCCCGCTCCCTCAGTAGCCGGACTCTTCCCATCCCTTTGGAGTTCAAGACCCCCTCAGACCCAATGCAAAAATGAGGTTTGTGTGTGTGCGTGCGCCCGCCCCATGTCGGCTACCCCGCAGAGTGTTATACGGCCAGCTACCTCGTGGTCGACACTCAGCTGGAGAGTCGAAGAAGTGCTATAAGGATCAGATGAAGTGTGCTTTAAGGAAGTGCAAGATCGGACTGGAGGACGTTGCTGCTGACCGTATCACTTGGCGACGGCTGTGTAGGGTCGTGGTTCATATTCTGGAGATGGAAAGAACAACCAGAGGAGAGCCAGGAGAAATGCAGCCATGGTTGCCATCACCACCACCACCACCACCACATATACATGTCCCACCTGCAATAGAGCTTGTGGGTCTGGGTTAGGACTGTATAGTCACCAAAGATCTCACCGTTAAAGGAGTGGGCGTCGTCATCGGATGGACAACCGAAGAAGTGTGCATTCTGTTGCTGTAGCCCGTCCATTACAAATTTGTATGTTCTGCGTTCAGAGATACTCTTCTGCACACCGCTGTTGTAACACGTGATTATTCGAGTTACCGTCACCTTCCTGTCAGCTTGAACCAGCCTGACCTCTCTCATTGGCAAGGCACTGAACTGCCACTCTCTGGATGTCTTTTGTTTCTCATGCCATTCTCTGCAAACTCTAGAGGCTGTTGTGCGTGAAAGTACTGGGAGATTCTAAGATCCTCAAACCACCCCATCTGGCACCAACAATCACTCCACGGTCAAAGTCACTTGGATCACATTTCTTCCCCCATTCTGATGTTTGGCCTGAACTTCGTGACCGTGCCGACGTGCTTTGATGCATTGAGTTGCCGCCACGTGATTGGCTGATCTGATGCTTGCATTAACAAGCAGGCGTACCTGATGAGGTAGCCAGTGAATGAATATCTGTGGGTGACAGGGAAGTGGGGCTTTGCTGAGGGAGTGGGGTCTGGGGAAGTACTGATCTTACGGACAGTGCAGTTTGACTACTTTCTCTCCGCCGTTTTTTTTTTGCAGAGACGTCCCTACTGAACGCAACTCATGTATCTCAGCTCGACAGGGACAATGTTCTGGTCTGCATCGACAGTAAGTGCTTCACATCGCTGACTGCTCGGACTGGTACCGTTACTGGGAATGCCTTTACATTATCCCTGGCCAGGGACAGTTAAATAAAATACAGAATATCCCTTTAAGCATACTCACCGTAAAGAATGAAGCTCCCTCCACACCATCCCATCACACACTCCCGGGGTCAGACACAGAGTGAATCTCCCTCCACACCGTCCCATCACACACTCCCAGGGTCAAATAGAGAGTGAAGCTCCCTCCACACCGTCCCATCACACACTCCCGGGGTCAGACACAGAGTGAAGCTCCCTCCACACCGTCCCATCACACACTCCCGGGGTCAGACACAGAATGAAACCCCCTCCACACCGTCCCATCACACACTCTCGGGGTCAGACACAGAGTGAAGCCCTCTCCACACCGTCCCATCACACACTCCCGGGGTCAGACACAGAGTGAAGCCCCCTCCACACCGTCCCATCACACACTCCCGGGGTCAGACACAGAGTGAAGCTCCCTCCACACCGTCCCATCACACACTCCCGGGGTCAGACACAGAGTAAAACCCCCTCCACATCGTCCCATCACACACTCCCGGGGTCAGACACAGAGTGAAGCCTCCTCCACACCGTCCCATCACACACTCCCGGGGTCAGACACAGAGTGAATCCCCCTCCTCACCGTCCCATCACACACTCCCGGGATCAGACACGGAGTGAATCTCCCTCCACACCATCCCATCACACACTCCCGGGGTCAGACACAGAGTGAAGCTCCCTCCACATCGTCCTATCACACACTCCCGGGGTCAGACACAGAGTGAAGCCCCCTCCACACCGTCCCATCACACACTCCCGGGGTCAGACACAGAGTGAGGCTCTCTCCACACCATCCCATCACACACTCCCGGGGTCAGACACAGAGTGAAGCTCCCTCCGCACCGTCCCATCACACACTCCCGGGGTCAGACACAGAGTGAATCTCCCTCCGCACCGTCCCATCACACACTCCCGGGGTCAGACACAGAGTGAATCTCCCTCCGCACCGTCCCATCACACACTCCCGTGGTCAGACACAGAGTGAAGCTCCCTCCACACCGTCCCATCACACACTCCCGGGGTCAGACACAGAGTGAATCTCCCTCCACACCGTCCCATCACACACTCCCGTGGTCAGACACAGAGTGAATCTCCCTCCGCACAGTCCCATCACACACTCCCGGGGTCAGACACAGAGTGAATCTCCCTCCACACCGTCCCATCACACACTCCCGTGGTCAGACACAGAGTGAAGCTCCCTCCACACCATCCCATCACACACTCCCGGGGTCAGACACAGAGTGAAGCTCCCTCCGCACCGTCCCATCACACACTCCCGGGGTCAGACACAGAGTGAAGCTCCCTCCGCACCGTCCCATCACACACTCCCGGGGTCAGACACAGAGTGAATCTCCCTCCACACCGTCCCATCACACACTCCCGTGGTCAGACACAGAGTGAAGCTCCCTCCACACCATCCCATCACACATTCCCGGGGTCAGACACAGAGTGAAGCTCCCTCCACACTGTCCCATCACACACTCCCGGGGTCAGACACAGAGTGATGCTAAATTTGTGCTGCCCCAACAGTCACCCCCTAGATCCCTCGACATAAAGGCAGCACACTATATCAATTAACACAGTGTACAATTTCTCCTGAACTGTGGTGTCAAACACTCCCACAGCACAGTTTAAGATCCAGGTTTACTTATCGCATGTATGTCGAAAGATACAGTGGAATGTGGTGTTTGTGCCAAGAAAGTGCAAAGCTCCCCTGTGGTTCCAGTACAATTGTGTGGGATGGTCGGAGTCTCCGTATGCCCCGGTATCAGGTGGGATTGTGTTGTTCTCCCGCAGACTGTGTGAAGATTGTGAACTTGCAGGGAGAGAAGAGCCACAGGACGACGGCGGACCTGAGCTTCCAGTTCTTCGTCCAGACAGTGGGTGAGTTCGTGTGGGCAGCGTGCAACTTGCCCCCCATCCTCCGCTGAGGGCTGTTGCCTACTGCTGTTGGAGGAGTTCGCGGGCCGAGTGCAACTTTTTGTTCTGCAATCTCTGTCCCGCGGGGGGGTGGGGGGGGGGATATAATCCTACTATTATCGGTGGATGCTGCTGCAGTTCAAGTGTTTTGGATCAGTTTTATTTCTCACCTGCACGTCAGAACTTACAAGTCTGTTAGACACATGGGTTATGGCCAGAGGGAAAATGGGAGGAGCCACTTGACACCGTAGCGCAAAGCTGCTTATTAAGTGCATCAAAAGTGAATCTTAGAAAAATCCACGAAAATAGCAAAAGGAAAACTGCCAATATCTACAAAAAGGCATCGAACAGAAAACATAATAACAGCTCCAAACTTTGTCCCGTGTGAACACCTGGCAGCCCCGATCTCTCTCTCCCCTACCGAGAGCAATGAGCCCTGTTTAGGCACCAGGACGCACCATCTTTAATTACCAACAAAGTTAACTTCAGACTGCACAGGAATCAGACTGTGATGCACCCCACAATGTAGTTACAACCGTATCACACAACAAACAGAACTATCTGGAATACAGTATGCAATCAACATAGACACATCCTCAGTACTAAACAAATTGAATATTCTGCCATGTATGGCAGGAAAGCCACCGTACTGCCAAAACCAGCACATCAGCTTTGTTTCGGACCCATTTCGCGGAATATACTGGGGAGGACATTGAACTCCGCGCACTCAGAGCAAAGATGGCAGAATGATGTTTGCGTGTACGTGTGTCTGTAAGGAGTGCGCTTACTGTCGCACAACGAAATGCGTCAATGACTTAACACGGCCCAAGGGTCACCCAAGCTTCTGGTGCCGGCATACATACCAACAGCTTACTAACCGGTACGTCGTTGGAACATGGGAGGAAACCGGAGCACTGGCAGGAAACCCACGCGGTCATGTACAGGACCCCGGCGGGAATCGAACCCAGGTCGCTGGCGCTGTAAAGCATTTCGCCACTTCCCGTTCATTTCACAACTCCTCCCCCCTGCCCCCCACTACATCCCTGCACCAGGAATAATCCTCCTCTTGTCGGCAGACTCTGCTGCAGTTCGGGAACCGTCCCCACTAACTCCTGCCGCTTGTTCTCAGCTTCCTGCCCGGTCTTTAATGGCTGCGGCGATCCAGCCTCGAGGCAGAGGTCGGACTGAGTGTCAAAGGGAGAAGGGTAAGGGCAGGGACAGGAGGGCACGCTGACTGACTGGTCTCCATTGTGCAGTTTGTCTGCAGGACAGTGTGCTGGCGTTTTGGAGACATGGAATGCAAGGACAGAGCCTCCACACAAACGAGGTACAGTACCAGTGGGGCCAGGTCTGTCGCTGTGTAACACCAGGGTAAGGTACCGGTGGGGACGGGTCCGTCGCTGTGTGACACCGGGGTACGGTACCGGTGGGGATGGGTCTGTTGCTGTGTGACACCGGGGTACGGTACCGGTGGGGACGGGTCTGTCGCTGTGTGACACCGGGGTACGGTACCGGTGGGGACGGGTCCGTCGCTGTGACACCGGGGTGCGGTACCGGTGGGGACGGGAACACTGGGGTACGGTACCGGTGGGGCCAGGACTGTCGCTGTGTGACACCAGGGTAAGGTACCGGTGGGGACGGGTCTGTCGCTGTGTGACACCGTGGTACGGTACCGGTGGGGACGGGTCTGTCGCTGTGTGACACCGGGGTACGGTACCTGTGGGGGACAGGTCTGTCACTGTGTCACACCGGGGTATGGTACCGGTGGGGACGGGTCTGTCACTGTGTGACACCGGGGTATGGTACCGGTGGGGACGGGTCTGTCACTGTATAACACCGGGGTATGGTACCGGTGGGGATGGGTCCGTCGCTGTGTAACACCGGGGTACGGTACTGGTGGGGACGAGAACACCAGGGTATGGTACCGGTGGGGACGGGTCCGTCACTGTGTAACACCGGGGTACGGTACCGGTGGGGACGGGTCCGTCGCTGTGTAACACCGGGGTACGGTACCGGCGGGGACGGGTCTGTCACTGTGTAACACCGGGGTACGGTACCGGTGGGGATGGGTCCGTCACTGTGTAACACTGGAGTACGGTACCGGTGGGGATGGGTCTGTCGCTGTGTAACACCGGGGTACGGTACCGGTGGGGATGGGTCCGTCACTGTGTAACACTGGAGTACGGTACCGGTGGGGACGGGTCTGTCACTGTGTAACATCGGGGTACGGTACCGGTGGGGACGGGTCCGTCACTGTGTAACACCGGGGTACGGTACCGGTGGGGACGGGTCCGTCGCTGTGTAACACCGGGGTACGGTACCGGCGGGGACGGGTCTGTCACTGTGTAACACCGGGTTACGGTACCGGTGGGGATGGGTCCGTCACTGTGTAACACTGGAGTACGGTACCGGTGGGGATGGGTCTGTCGCTGTGTGACACCGGGGTACGGTACCGGTGGGGACGGGTCTGTCGCTGTGTAACACCGGGTTACGGTATCGGTGGGGACGGGTTGGGCGCTGTGTGACACCGGGGTACGGTACCGGTGGGGACGGGTCTGTCGCTGTGTAACACCGGGTTACGGTATCGGTGGGGACGGGTTGGGCGCTGTGTGACACTGGGGTATGGTACCGGTGGGGACGGGTCCGTCGCTGTGTGACACTGGGGTATGGTACCGGTGGGGATGGGTCTGTCACTGTGTGACACCAGGGTATGGTACTGGTGGGGACATGTCTGTCACTCTGTAACCACAATTGATTCGATGTGTCCTTTTACAGATAACTCAGGAGATCACGGATGAAACTCGGAAGTTCCGTGTACTGGGCACCCAACGGTGAGACTTGAGTGTGAGAGCGACAAAGCGCGCACATCCTCCTATGCCCCATCTATCCGTAGCTCATTCTGGCCCTTTCACCCCTCCCTGTGTCTGTAACCCACTCCAGCCCCTACTCTCCCCATCTCTGTAACCCCCTCCGGTCCCTACACTTCTCCCTGTCTCTGTAACTCCCTCTGACTCCTAAAACCCTCCCCATCTCTGTAACCCCCTCCTGCCCCTACACCCTTCTCTGTGCCTGTAACTCCCTCTGGCCCCTACACCCCACCATGTCTCTGTGACACCCTCAGGTCCCTAAATCCTTTCCTCTCTGTAATAAAATGCGATATTCCTGTTGTCGGGGCACTCTCCCCCCTACGCCACATCCATCCATGCCCGATAATTCCATTCAATCTGATTGGATTCCCCCATCAGATGGCCATTTAAACCACGGATCACCCGGAGTCCGTGTGCCGGTCCAAACCGCCATGTCTGCTGTGTCTGAGTGATTTGGACAGAGGGTGGTGGCGAGGCTCTTTCCGAGGGCTAGCAGGGGCCAGAGGGGCCAAGTGGCCTGCAACTTCTCTCGGATGATTGTGTGCTGTTGTTTGGTGACGCTGTCTTCCTTTGCCGCCTGCAGGGATATTATCTTGGAGAGCACGCCCACCGATCACCCGGAGGCACACAGTAACCTCTACATCCTGACGGGGCACGAAAGCAGCTACTGAGCCCGCCAGGCGGGGAAGTGGGGCTCGAACCCACCCCCACCCAGCCACACTCTGTACAATTCAGGAGAGAACCCCATGGAGTTTGCAGGAGATTGTTGTTAATTATTATTTAAGTGGAATTGTATAATAAAAGTTTCATTTTAATCAGAACGGTTATTGGTGGTTGGATCAAGCTAGTTTCAAAACATTTGCAATCCCCTCCACCTCTCCCTGTCTCTGTAACTCCCTCCAGCCCTCCCTACACTCCTCCCTGTCTCTGTAACCCCCTCCAGCCCCTCCACCCTTCCTTGTCTCTGTAACCCCCTCCAGCCCCTACACCCCTCCTTGTCTCTGTAACCCCCTCCAGCCCTTACACCTCTCCTTGTCTCTGTAACCTCCTCCAGCCCCTACACCCCTCCTTGTCTCTGTAACCCCCTCCAGCCCCGACACCCCTCCCCGTCTCTAACCTCCTCCAGCCCCTACACCCCTCCCCGTCTCTAACCTCCTCCAGCCCCTACACCCCTCCCCGTCTCTAACCTCCTCCAGCCCCGACACCCCTCCCCGTCTCTAACCTCCTCCAGCCCCTACACCCCTCCCCGTCTCTAACCTCCTCCAGCCCCTACACCCCTCCCCGTCTCTAACCTCCTCCAGCCCCTACACCCCTCCCCGTCTCTAACCCCCTCCAGCCCCGACACCCCTCCCCGTCTCTAACCCCCTCCAGCCCCGACACCCCTCCCCGTCTCTAACCTCCTCCAGCCCCTACACCTCTCCTTGTCTCTGTAACCCCCTCCAGCCCCTACACCCTTCCTTGTCTCTGTAACCCCCTCCAGCCCCTACACCCCTCCTTGTCTCTGTAACCCCCTCCAGCCCCTACACCTCTCCTTGTCTCTAACCTCTCCAGCCCCTACACCCCTCCTTGTCTCTGTAACCCCCTCCAGCCCCGACACCCCTCCCCGTCTCTAACCTCCTCCAGCCCCTACACCCCTCCCCGTCTCTGTGACTCCCTTCGGCCCCTACACCCCTCCCCGTCTCTAACCTCCTCCAGCCCCTACACCACTCCCCATCTCTGTGACTCCCTTCGGCCCCTACACCCCTCCCCGTCTCTAACCTCCTCCAGCCCCTACACCCCTCCCCGTCTCTAACCTCCTCCAGCCCCTACATCCCTCCCCGTCTCTAACCTCCTCCAGCCCCTACATCCCTCCCCGTCTCTAACCTCCTCCAGCCCCTACACCCCTCCCCGTCTCTAACCTCCTCCAGCCCCTACATCCCTCCCCGTCTCTAACCTCCTCCAGCCCCTACACCCTTCCTCATCTGTCTAGCTTTGTAGGGGAAGTTTTAAAAAGGTATTGGTAATTTTTGGTGATACAGTACTGATTAGGCCCTTCGACCCTTCGAGCCTCTCTGCCCAGCAACCCCATGACAACCGGAATCTAATCACAGGACGAGTTTACCAGGGCACTGCCTGGGTTAGAGGGCGTGAGGTTGGATAAACATGGGTTGTTTTATCTGCGGAGGGTGAGGGGAGAATCGATAGTGGTTTATTGAGAGTCTGAGATGCATAGGTGGGATAGTCAGACAGCAAATTGTTTTCCCAGAGGCAAAATGTCTTGTACGAGAGGGCAAGTATTGGCGAGAGGGGGGTAAATTCAAAGGATATGTGCGGGGGCAAGTTTCTTTTTACAGGGAGAGTGGTGGCTGCCCACATTGCGTTACTGGGAATGGCCAAGGAAGCAGGTACCGTAGAGATATGTGACTGTGCAGAGAATGGAGGGGTGGGGACATTGTGTAAACTGCAGGGATTAGTCTACCAGAGGTAGAAGGATTCTTCACTGCTGTTTCCATAACAGTTTTGTTTGACCAGTCAGGGTTGTTAGCCCTGAACTGAAACCCCCGATACTGGGAGACCGGTAGACAACTCTTAGTCTGGCCTCTGCCCTTTGACCCTGTCTGGCATGGGCGACCCTACCAAGAGCCACAGCACAAAGCCCTGACTCCAGCCAAAAATAGATCTCCGGGTCACTGAGGCACGCAAGCCTCCGAACGGCAAGGCTGTGGTCCTTTTGGAGGAGGGATTAGTTTAGTCAGGTGATTAGATTGGGAAAACATTGTGGGCCTGTTCTTACGCCGTACCGCCTTGTGTTCTGAGTTTGGGAGTCTTCTCTCAAACCCTCTGCCTCACAAAGTTCAGTGGTTAAAAATGGAATAGATTTAAGGGAGATTCCTGATAAGTAAGGGGGGGGGGGGGAGTTAAATGTCACTGGAGTGTCGATTGAAGTGTTTTTTAATATATTAATTTATTGGGGTACAGCACAGAACAGGCCCTTTTTGCCCCTCAAGACACACTACCCAGCAACCCCCCCTGATTTTATCCTAGCCCAAATCACAGGACAATGTACAATGGGCAAATAACCTACCGATCGGTAGATCGTTGGACCGTGGGAGGAAACCGGAGCACCCGGAGGAAACACGCGTGCTCACAGGGAGGACGTGCAAACTCCTTACAGAGGACGCTGGAATTGAACTATGAACTCCGATGCCCCCAAGCTGTAATAGCGTCGTGCTAAAGTTGAGGGTCCAATCAGATGGAGTAGGCCCGAAGGGGCTGAATGGCCTACTTCAGCTCCCAATTCGTACCGAGCATCAAGCCTCGTATCACACCGGTGTTTGCGGGATCTTGTTACAGCGTTTCACGCCTCGCTGTTCCCTCATGACTTGGCTGCCCCCCCCCAGTGGTGAAAAGTGAAAGACGCAGACTAGGTCGATTTGCTTCAGCGTATATCTTTCTCGAAGTGACACACTGAGGTCAGCAAATCAATAAAACTCTGATTATCTGTTAGACGTCCGAGGTGAAAGTCGGAACCTGCCGAGAAAACACTCAACGGGCTGGGGCGGCGCCTGCGGAGGGAGAATCAGTTAGTGGTTCATCGGACTGGAGGTGCTCCACACCGCCACCCGCTGGCCGGAGGCCCTCACTACGTGGCTGCAAAGGACCACAGCAACACACACACACACACACACACACACACAAATGCTGGAGGAACTCAGCAGGTCAGGCAGCATCTATGGAGGCGATTAAGCAGCCAATGTTTCGGGCCGAGACTCTTCTTCAGGAGTGGAACGGAAGGGGGAAGGGAAGGAGCGCAAGCTGGCAGGAGAGGGTCCTGTTGAAGATAGTGCCACCGACCAATGAGACTAATGGCGACACCCTGCAGACTCTTCACAAACTACTCCTCCTCCTTTTAAATATACTCTGACCGCTAACCTGTGTGTGATTGGACCCCGTAATTTACATTTTGATGGTGTGGTTGTGATCTGGTCCTTTTGTTGTCTCCAGGGGAATTCAATGTGGATGAGAAAGGCTGGTGCGGGCCTAATGGTGGAGCACGAACCCACAATCAGCTGATCAACGAGGATGAGAGTGGAAGGCGGGCAGGCGTTCGGTGGTGTCTGCCTGCGTCAACTGATCTCCCTCTCCCTTTCGCTCGCTCGCTGCCATTGGAAGATGCAGGAGCCTTGGGTCCTGGGCAAGGTTTGATAGTCCCGCTGTTCCCGTGTATAGTTGAATGCCAATCAAACATAACTTGAACAGCGCTGTAATGAGTAGATATTTCAGTTACAGTCGCCTTCCTGTCAGCTTGAACCAGTCCGGCCATTCAACTCTGACCTCTCCCATTAACAGGGCATTTTCGCCCACAGAACTGCCGCTCACTTGGATGTTTTATTTTGTTTTTCACACCATTCTCTGTAAACGCTAGAGACGGTCGTGCGTGAAAATCCCAGGAGATCAGCAGTTTGTGAGATACTCAAACCGCCCCATCTGGCACCAACAATCATTCCACAGTCAAATCACTCAGATCACATTTCTCCCCGCCCCCCCCCCCCCCCCATTCTGGTGTTTCATCTGAACAACAACTGAACCTCTTGACCGTGTCAGTGTGCTTTTATGCACTGAGTTGCTGCCACGTGATTGGCTGATTAGAGCAAGGGTACTAACAAAGTGGGCCCTGAGTGTAACCATTGAAAAGTAAATAGGAATAATATCCTATAGTCTGGGAAAATCAATGTTACAGTCACAAGCTTTGCCGGGGTTTGAGAGCTTTATTACAGTTGCTTTAACACAAGAGATTCTGCCAATGCTGGAATTTCAGAGTAACACGCACAAAACGCTGGAGGAACTTAGCAGGTCAGGCAGCGTCCATGGAGAGGAATAAACAGTCAGCGTTACTAGCCGAGACCCTTCATCAGGCCTGGAAAAGAAGGGAGGGGAAAGTGGTGTCGTTACAAGGATTTACCCCTTAGTGATAATGATCAGGGAGGCACAGAGAGAATCTATGTTTACCGACAAGTACCTTTATTGTCTTAACAGAAGAGAATGTGAATTTTCACAATCTGTGTGCACACCTACCAAGTTTTCCTGATGCCCTAGGAACAGTCGAAGAATAGAAAAGGTAATACCCGGAATAGGAGTCTACGTTGGCCGAGTGTTCCTTGTGGTCCTGATCTAACCTTGTCTGTGGGGTACTCCCCATCCGCAATGGTTGGTCTCCGGAGAGTTGCCGCTGCTTTGCATTCAAAGCCTCTGCTTTTGTACGCTTTCCTTACCAGATGAAATGTTACATTTTAGTCTTGTTGCCGGTGGGTAACCTATTGGATCTGGTCCAAGCCAGCATCTATTTATTGCCATTCTGCCATAAGTGACAACTGGTAATTTATGGCTCTTTGTTCTAATCAGTAACCAGCTTGAATCAGACACAGACCACTCCATTCACAAACCTACATGTTACATCTAACCAAAGAACGCTTCACAAATAACTTATTTGGAACTGATCTCCAGTCCAGCAGATTTCCTGGAGCATCAATGTGTCTACTTTAAATCACTGGTTCAGCCAAGCAAAACCAGTTCACAAAATGGAGGATGCAGAGCAGCTTCACAAAATGGCAGTCTCCATTCCTTTGACAATTGGTCTGCCTGCTTCCACTGTCCTGGATTCACCTGAATTCACTGATTTTAGACTGTAGTCTTTTCTCTAGCCAACAGTGTGAGAAGGAGTGCAAGCTAGTTCAGCTGAGGGGGATGGTAGGTGTGTGGGAGAATGGGGATGAAGTGATTGGTGGGAAGGCTAAAATGAAGGAGGAATCTTATAGGAGAGAATGGACCATGGGAGACTGGGAAAAGAGGAGGAGCCCCAAAAACAAAAGTCAGCTTAAGCGGAGTGGCCATTGTTGGACTGGACAGGGTTTGAGTGGGGAAATCAAGACTTCGGCTCAAAAGGCTTTGGTGAGTAGACTGGGAGGCCAAGGCTGTTGCTTATCTTTCTTCCTTTATTGCACAGCCAGACAAGTGAGTATAGATCCCAGGGCAGTAAAATGATCCTTTTGCATGATGTGGGATGTTACGGGAACTTTGTGTTCCCGATGAAACATAGAAAACCTACAGCACAATACAGGCTGAGCGGAACATGTGCTTACTTTAGAAATTACCTGGGGTTACCCATTGCCCTCTATTTTTCTAAGCTCTACGTACCCTTAAAAGACCCTATTGTATCCGCCTCCACCACCGTCACTGGCAGCCAATTCCATGCCCTCACCACCCTCTGCGTTTAAAAAAAAAATTACCCCTGTAAGTTACTAAAAGCTTCCTCTGTACCCACTTATAAGCACCTAAAACTGTGCCCTCTCATGTTAGCCATTTCAGCCCTGGGGAAAAGCCTCTGACTATCCACACGATCAATGACTCTCATCATCTTATACACCTCTATCAGGTTACCTGCCTATCCTCCCTCTCACACTGCCTACAAGTTTTCCTTTATATGTGAGCCAAAGCCAACTGCCCCTTCATCCATCTCTTCAGTTTGGTTCCCACCCCTGGCAATTCTAGTTTAAACACTCCCCATTAGCCTTAGCAAACCTCCCAGAGGGGGATATTGGTGTAACCCGTCCTTTTTGTACAGGTCACCCCTGCCCCAAAAGAGGTCCCAATGATCCAGAAATCTGAATCCCTGCCCCCTGCTCCAATCTCTCAGCCACACGTTTATCCTCCACCTCACTCTATTCCTATTCTCACTGTCCCGTAGCACAGGCAGTAATCCCAAGATTACTACCTTTGTGGTCCTGCTTCTCAACTTCCTTCCTAACTCCCTGTAGTCTGTTTTCAGGACCTCCTCCCTTTTCCTGCCTATGTCGTTGATACCGATATGTAAAAAAACATAGAGACATAGAAAATAGGTGCAGGAGTAGGCCACTCGGCCCTTCGAGCCTGCACCGCCATTCAGTATGATCATGGCTGATCATCCAACTCAGAACCCTGTACCTGCTTTCTCTCCATACCCCCTGATCCCTTTAGCCACAAGGGCCATATCTAACTTCCTCTTAAATATAGCCAATGGACCGGTCTCAACTGTTTCCTGTGGCAGAGAATTCCACAGATTCACCACTCTCTGTGTGAAGAAGTTCTTCCTCATCTCGGTCCATGTACCACGACCTCTGGCTGTTCTCCCTCCCACCACAGGGTATCTTGGACACGATCTAAAACATCCCGGACCCTGGCACCTGAGAGGCAAACTACCATCCGTGTTTCTTTCCTGCGTCCACAGAATCACCTATCTGACCCCCTAACTATAGAGCCCCCTATCACTGCTGCCATCCTCTTCTTTTCCCTACCCTTCTGAGCCACAGGGCCGGACTGTGCTGGAGGCACGGCCACTGTTGTTTCCCCCAGGTAGGCTGTCCCCCCCAACAGTACTCAAACAGGAGTACTTATTGTTAAAGGGGACAGCCACAGGGGTAATCTCTAGTACCTGACTCTTGCCTTCTCTCTCCTGACTGTTACCCACTTATGTCTCCTGAGTCCCCGGTGTGACTACCTGCCTATAGATCCCCTCTATCACTTCCTCACTCTCGCTGACCAGGCGGAGGTCATCGAGCTGCATCTCCAGTTCCCTAACATGGTCCGTAAGGAGCTGCAGCTCGACGCGCCTGGTGAAGTCTCCCGGACATCCCACATCTGACACCCAGTACAGAACACCGGCCTCACGGACATACTTCCTATTCCTATTCCTCACAGGTAACTTACCTCGCCTCGAGCCGTTATGGCCAGTAACGACCAATTATGACTGCACCTGCAAGAAGTGCATCTGGCTGCAGCTCCACGCGGGCTGTGTTAGTGAACTGGAGCTTGAGCTGGGTGGCCTACTGCTCATATGGGAGCCAAATGAGGCCACTTGGCCCATTGAGAATGCTCCACCATTCGATCACGCCTGATTTATTTCCCCTCTCAACCCCCATTCTCCTGTCTTCTCCCTTACGGATCAAGAAATTCCACTTTAAATATACCCCATGACTTGGCCTCCACAGTTACCTGTGGCAATGAAATGCAACCATCCTCAGCTAAGGAAATTCCTCCTCATCTCTCTTCTATTCTGAGGCTGTGTCCTCTGGTCCTAGACTCCCCCGCTACAGGAAACAGCTTCTCCACATCCACTCTATCTGTGCTCTCTGGTCCTAGACTCCCCCACTATAGGAAACATCCTCTCCACATCCACTCTATCTGTGCCCTCTGGTCCTAGACTCCCCCACTATAGGAAACATCCTCTCCACGTCCACTCTATCTGTGTCCTCTGGTCCTAGACTCCCCCGCTATAGGAAACATCCTCTCCACGTCCACTCTATCTGTGTCCTCTGGTCCTAGACTCCCCCGCTATAGGAAACATCCTCTCCACGTCCACTCTATCTGTGTCCTCTGGTCCTAGACTCCCCCGCTATAGGAAACATCCTCTCCACGTCCACTCTATCTGTGTCCTCTGGTCCTAGACTCCCCCACTATAGGAAACATCCTCTCCACATCCACTCTATCTGTGTCCTCTGGTCCTAGACTCCCCCACTATAGGAAACATCCTCTCCACATCCACTCTTATCTGTGTCCTCAGGTCCTAGACTCCCCCACTATAGGAAACAGCTTCTTCACATCCACTCTATCTAGGCCTTTCGATATTCCATATTTGTCAAGGAAATTCAATAGACAATAGACAATAGGTGCAGAAGTAGACCATTCGGCCCTTCGAGCCTGCACCACCATTTTGAGATCATGGCTGATCAATTCCTTATCAATACCCGGTTCCGGCCTTGTCCCCATATCCCTTGATTCCCCTATCCATAAGATACCTATCTAGCTCCTTCTTGAAAGCATCCAGAGAATTGGCCTCCACTACCTTCCGAGACAGTGCATTCCAGACCCCCACAACTCTCTGGGAGAAGAAGTTTTTCCTTAACTCTTTCCTAAATGACCTACCCCTTATTCTCAAACCATGCCCTCTGGTACTGGACTCTCCCAGCATCTGGAACATATTTCCTGCCTCTATCTTGTTCAATCCCTTAATAATCTTATATGTTTCAATCAGATCCCCTCTCAATCTCCTTAATTCCAGCGTGTACAAGCCCAGTCTCTGTAACCTCTCTGCGTAAGACATCCAAATCGTTAACGTAAATGGTAAACAGCTGTGGTCCCAATACCGAGCCCTGTGGCACCCCACTAGTCACCACCTGCCATTCCGAGAAACACCCATTCACCGCTACCCTTTGCTTTCTATCTACCAACCAGTTTTCTATCCATGTCAATGCCTTCCCCCCGATGCCCTGAGCTTTGATTTTACCCACCAATCTTCTATGTGGGACCTTATCAAATGCCTTCTGAAATTCGAGGTACACTACATCCACTGGATCTCCCCCATCTAACTTCCTGGTTACATCCCCCTTGTTTTTCTAACCGCAGCAAGTACAGGCCCAGAGCCATCAAACGCTCCTCATACATTTAACCTTTTCATTGCAAGGATCACTCTTGTGAACCTCCTCTGGACCGTCTCCAACGTCAGCGCGTCCTTTCTCAGATACGGGGCCCAAAACTGCTGACCGTATTCCAAGTGCGGTCTGACCGATACAGCAAAAAAAAACACACATCCTTGCTTTTTGTATTCCAGTTCTCACAAATCCAGTCCTCCTCCCCATCAAAAAAAAACCCACAGGGACATAATATCTGACGCTTGACATTCAAAAGCAAAAGAAAATTAGTTTTAAATGACTCAAAAAAGAACACAATAATACTAAATTTTAGTGGAAGGTGGTCATGAGGTTCAATAGGTACATTTAATGTCAGAGAAATGTATACAATATGGATCTTGAAATTCTTTTTCTTCACAAGCATCCATGAAAACAGAGGAGTGCACACCACCAGCTCCCCCATCCCATGCACAAGGGGATTGATGATAGATTTGGACACATACTGTACATGGACAGAAAAGTGTTTATAGCATGGACCCCTTGCTTAATAGTATTGGTCCCTGGCATAAAAACAATGTTGGGAACCCAACATTGATCAAGTACTGGGGTTAGATTGTCGTTTTGTTAAGATTCCAATCAATATTTCATATTAAAATTGGAATTAAGAATTATTTTTTTCAAATAAAGCTTTCGTCAACAGCATCAGACACCAGACTTAATTGTAGGTCACGGTCAAACTGACAATGACCTAATTAAATAGGGCCGGCCCCCTGCTTTGAGAACCTCGTCCTTTCATTGGCGGCTGCGGTGAGGGACGGGGGTCTAGGCCAATAGGAAATAGACACCTGAGGGAATGAACGTTTCAGGCGGCGAACCGGCAGAAGCCAATGAATGCGGAAGGTAGGCGCTGGGGCGGGGTGAATTTCTCTTACGTCATGGAGAATTGAGTGACCGGCAGCATGTGTAGCCAATGGGAGGGAAGGAGTAGGAAATGGACTAACTGTATTGGTCCAGAGTTTGACCGACGCGCAGAGTATCCAATCCCCCGCGGGAACCGACTTTCTCCCCCTTTGACCAATGAGTGGAAGGAGAGTGGGCGTTGATGCATAGGGAGCAGGAGTGCGCAGATGCAAGGTCTATTCTGACGTGCGCGGGGGCGCCAAGATGCTGAAGGCGCAGTGAGGAGAAGGCCGAGGCGGACAAACGTGCTCCGATTACTGGGCACTGTCGCAGTGATTCACGATTGCCGGAACTCGCGCCGTCAGTGCAGGCAGGACGACGACTCGACTCACCGATGGAGGAGCCGAGCCGTTTCTACATGATGTCTTCGTTCGGTCAGGCGCCGCGCGAGCGAGGTGGGGGGTGCTCCGAAGCCTTTTTTTTCCCCCTTTCTCCCCCTTCCTTCCGCCGCCTGAGTGATAGCGGCGCTGGCCAATCGGGGGCTGAATCGTCTTTGACTGACGTGGGTTCCACCAATCAGGATAGGCAAGCGGGGCGGGTGTAGTGGCTGTCCCTCCCATAGCCGCCATTTGTCTTTTTCTGGCCGCCATGATGAGACGGCGACGCCAGTTATTAATCAGATTCTCCATATCTTCAATAATGGGGCCGGGCCGCCTATTCCCCTCGATCCCGCCTCCTCTATCGCGCCCTTTGCCGCATAGGGAGGGGGAGCCGATTAAAATCGGCTTTTTTTCCCTGGTTCAGCGAGGGCCCCCGACATTCATGGTGCCCAGGAAACGCCGTGGATCGAACCAGCACACTAGGCCCCCACTTGTCTCCTCAGAGCTGGTTAAATGTCAAAGCTTGGCTTAAATCGGTGATGAGTCCTTCCCATTGTGACCCCCAGATATTTTCTAGTTAAAATTAAGTTGTTAAAATGAGGTCTGGCTGGGAATTAGGGATTATATCTTTTTGGGGGTGATAGCTGACCGGGGGGGGGGGGGGGTTGGGGTGAGATATAACTGGGTGGAGAGTTGGGGGGTGGGGTTGGAAATTTTATCTTGTTTGGGGTGAGATATGGCGGGGGAGGGATGTTGGGGGTGATATCTGACGGGGGGGGGTTTTGGGGATTATATTTTACTGGGGGTGATATATCTGGTGGAGGGGGAGTTGGGAGTGAGATTAGGGGAAGGTGTGGGTTGGTAAAATATGCAGTCTTTAAGATGTCCTTTATGAATTGGGAACTTTGGAGGACTTTTCAGTATGTTAGTGTTTCTTCTCCACCTGAGCCACCTCCATTCTGTATTCAAATGTTTGTCCTGTAGCCTTTCTCCCATTTCACTCATGTACCTTTCTATTTTACTCGGATATTTGCCCATAGCATTCTCACCACTAAAGACAGAGTTCTGAATTCCTTACAGCTATCTTACATCTTTGATCGTGCCCAAGTCTGGAAGCATTCCTTGCATTAATGATGGTAATAGTTAGGTTGTCCCTCTGCTGCCTGTCCTTAAATTCTTCCTTTCCTAATGTATTAGAACCCTGTAATGTGTAACCTTGGATGTAGCATTGCCTCATTACGGTTTTGTGATGTGACAATCTGAATTCCTTGTTGTGGCCAGCCAAGGTTCAAAAGTCAATTTAATGTCAGAGAAATGTGTACAATAGACATTCTGAAATGCTTCTCAGATAGCAACCATGTTCCAGAGCTACTAACAAATCCAGTTTATGTGCTTGTGCTTGCTCCATCCTCTTTTCAATAGCTAAAGTTATTGCAACTGTAGTCTCACAACTTCTTTCAGATGCGAAGGAGTAGGAAATCTTGTATCTTCCTTCTACCTGGTGACAGCAGCGAGGTACAGCACGGTCTAGGCAAGGATCTTTCATGATAGCTGCTGCTTTCCTATGGCAACGTTTCATGTAGATGTGCTCATTGGTTGGGAGGGCATGTACAGGGCTAGATGATCTACCTTTTGTAGGATTTTGGTGCTCCTGTGCCAGGCTGTAATAGAAGGGTCTTGGCCCGAAACGTTGACAGCGCTTCTTCTATAGATGCTGCCTGGCCTGCTGTGTTCTACCAGCATTTTGTGTGTTGTTTGAATTTCCAGCATCTGCAGATTTCCTCGTATTTGATCTACTGTAATTTCCAGTTTGCTAAGTATTGTGAAATGCTTATGCAGGATTTTGTCTGCAAGTCAAGTTATTGCATCATCAGTGTTTCATATTGAGGGAAGGGTGGTGAATCAAGGCTTCATTTTAGGAATTAATGCTCTGAGATTTAAGTTTTGAAATGTTGGAAACAATTTTTCAATTCAAAGTAAAATTTATCATCAGTACATACGACCCTGAGAATTTTTTTCCTGTGGGCATACTTAGCAAAGCTGTCGAACAGTAACTGTAAACAGGATCAATGGACAACAAACTGTACAAATGTAAATATAAACAAATAGCAATAAATAACAAGAATGTGAAATAACAAGATGAAGCATCCTTGGAGTGGGTGGTGATGCGAGTCCTGAGGGACCTGTACCTTCTACCTGGTGACAGCAGCGAGGTACAGCAGGGTCTAGGCAAGGATCTTTCCTGATAGCTGCTGCTTTCCTATGGCAACGTTTCATGTAGATGTGCTCATTGGTTGGGAGGGCATGTACAGGGCTAGATCTACTACCTTTTGTAGGATTTTCCACTCAAAGGTATTGGTGCTCCTGTGCCAGGCTGTAATATAGCCATCAGTACGCTTTCCACCACATGTCTATTGAAGTCTGCCAAGAGACAGTTGGATACATGTTTATGGCCAAGACCTTTTTATTGTATCATTGTTTTCAAACTTCCAATTTTAAACAAATCTAGTCTTGGGAATGTGGAATTGTGCATAACCTCATAAGCGAATTAGATTCTGCTCAGTTTAAACAGGCAGGAAACTCTCAGTAATGGCAAAAACATCTTTTTAATTGTGCTGAAGGCATCTTGGATCCACAAAAAAAGCTTAGTTGATTTATTTTTTCGACATGTTGCTAGCCATCATACTTGGAGAATTTAGGTAATTCCTGACTTTACAAGTTGTAGCTGACATCACGTCTTGTTGAGAGGAAGAACTGAAGATGATGCCAAGTATTCTGTCAGTGATTGCCAAGTCGTTATTCTGATCCATTTTTTCATATATCCCTTTTTAAGATGACTTTGGGCAGAAGAGGAGGAAGAGAAGTCGCTGGAGCAATGAGACATCTGATCAAAAGACGGTGATTCCTGGAATGCCGACTGTGATTCCACCAGGCCTTACCCGTGAGCAGGAGCGAGCTTATATCGGTAAGAATACCCACTAGCATCACTTCTGATAAACAGTTCGCGTCATAGGGAAAAGGAAATTAGCAGCATCTTGGACGGGCGTGTTTCGCAATGTTCATGTGCAAAACTTCATAGTTGGCGATATGTTTATTGCAATCTCTTAAAGTTATTGAATATATTGGGGGTGCCACAATAATTAGTTATATCTTGGTGAACTATATGTTTATTGAACATTTGCCTTCTCATCTTTACGCTCATGGCTTCTGCTTTTACAGACATTTTTAATATAACTTTGTAAATGAAGCTAGATTCTGTGCGATGTTCTGTTTGGATCGGCTCAGTAAACTTAAATGTGGTGGGTGTATGAGATGCTCACGTTCTATCTTACAATTACAAATTGCGTCTTGCCCAAAATTTGGCGAGGGCATTTCGGAGCTGTTTAACATGTAGCCTGCGTGCCTGCCGGGGCAGGTGGATCTGCATGCATGTCGGGACAGTGCAGCTCTTGGCAAGGTAAAATCCTGTACTGTACTGCTGTAAAGAAACGTGCAAAATGCAGCAGCGATTCATGTTAATCTGCAACTTTTGAATTCAGTACCTAGAGGTCCATTGCTGTAACATGTGGGTACTTGGCCAAGTAAATCAGTCAGCGTTTCACAATAACTCCAAATGTTTATTGAATTTTTCTTAATTGTATTAATGTTTTCCATTCCCCTCGCCTCCCTCCATGTCTCTTCAATTTGATTGCCATCGAAAACATTGATCAGCCTTGCATTTGGTTATTGTTTCGTGTGCATTTGCTTTTGCTTGCACAGGGACCTTTATTTCTGGCTGAGCAGACAAAACCAGGATCGGAGAAGTTGAGAGTCCATGAAGTGTTAGTTAGTTAATGAGCAAAGGCCGTTGTCTTACTTAACATTATATTTCCACTTTGGTAGAAAATTTCACATTGCCAGGAGTACGATTTCAAAAATTGATGAGTAGACTCTGAAAGCTCGAAGTTTGAAATAGTGCTGATTGTTTCTGCTTTGTATGTATTTTTTTGTAGTTGTACGTTGTCTGTAACTTTCATGATGTATTATCGAACAGATGCAATTCATAATTGGCTGTCATGGGCTTGATTGGATTATGCTAATTGGCATATCATTGATTAAGCTTGCTCAGTGTCCTGCCTTGTAACTAAACCCCGAGTCAGCTATCTTGTGGAGCCTTTATCTAGTGGTAAAAGTTTACAAACAACACCAGCAGGTGTTGTAGGTTCAGCCTCTGGAAAAAGTTGTCCCATCTGCTTCTGTGTAGCCCTATGGGTGTTGTTGCTTGATGTTTGTGCTATTCCCCAGGCTGTGGTTTGTGACACATTCCTGTGCTGTTAGCTCCTGTTTATATTGTAAATTCAAGTATGTTGTGTACTTGTGTACCAATGAGGTGACAAAGATCAGGAGGCCGGTGAATTCTTAAACAAAATTAAATCAGGAAACGACAATTTCCTCTTCCTTAAGAAGTCTGGTTGTTTCCTGTCTTGACAGTAACATGGCCTGCAGTTAGTTGAAGGTCACTTACTGTTTGTATGCAAGTATCACACGTGAAGAAAGAGAAGTTTATATTCCTGGGAGCAAGCTGCTTATAATGTGACTGCTGCCTACTGCAGTTCATGTTCCCTTTGCATTCACTTGAGGGATTTAGTTCATTTCTCTTCCCAATGTTGTAAGGGCAGCCAGGTTGCAGATTTGGAGCAGGAGTGGGCCTTCTATTTTTGTCCTTAAACCAGGGAGTATTTGTAGCCAGGTGTTTAATTTGTGTCGCACTACAGCTTAGCAAGATGGCTAAGGGGGTTTAGTGGAAAATTGTGGATCATATCCTGAGTGGTTTGGTCTACTTGACAGATGTTGATGCTTGCCTGTCTGGAAGATAACTATCATCAGATTTAGCAAAGCAATTTTTACTGAAAAGGAAATAAATTTTGGGTAATTGATGAGCACCAGGCCAAGATACTGGATAATAATTCTAGGTTTAGACAGTAACTGAACAAGTTACCATTCGAGTGTTTGAAGAGAATAGAGTGAGGCTCCAGAATACCATTTTTCTCTTAATCTGCAGATTTACTGACCATAGAGCAGGTGTTTCCCAGTGGAATAAAAAGGGTTGATGCCTAGTTTCTCAGAAAACTATTTCTGTGTTTCCTTACGTTTGCAGACTCTTGCCCTTGCTGTGTCCCATAATGCGTACCTCTACTGAGAAGTTTTTGCACACAACGAGCAATTCCTCTCCGTGTGAGGATTTGTGTAGCAGCAATGAATTGATCTTGTTAGCCAGCCGTTTAGCACTGCCCAGCCAAAGCTGAGGTGAAATGAGTTCTTCACTCTAAGCTGTGTTGTTCAGGGCTGTCGCTCTTCACTGGATCGAAAACAAGAAACTGCAAATTTCAGCACTTCATGACAGAGACTTCATTATTTGGGCTTGTAATACACTTTTCCACCTTCTTTCTTCCCCTGTCACCTTCTTCCCTTTTCTCCCATCACCCCAAAGGAAAATACATTTTATTCTCTGTAGGGTTTTGATTATTCTGTCTCGACTGCTGAGTCTGCAGATTTAACCTGTTAATTTGTTCAGTTCATTCTCCCTATTAAATCAGATATGTCCGTCTGTACCCGGACTTGAAATTGGGCCCAATAGAGTTCCATGGCCAGGTGTTAACATCAGCAGGGCTGGACGAATCACATGGCCCCTGAACTCAGACTAAATTACTAGTCTGGAATCTAGATTGGCCTACAAGTGCTAACTTCCAGCCTGTTCCAATTATGTTTGGAAAATTTTGTGATACAGAAATGGTTCTGTTTGAGGTTTGCGAATGTTTATTTTGAGCTTGTTGAAGTCCTGCTAAAAATGTAAAAAGGGTGGAAATTGGCTTCCCTTGATTGGATTAAGAAAAAGGCTGGTGACTTTTTAAATTAAATCAATTCTTCCAGCCCTGAAAGAGCACTTAAGCTGCCGACTTAAATCAAGCTTTTTAATTTAATGTTTTTTTTTTCATATTGTGGCAACCCTAATATTTACTAGTTGTAATGTTAATGTTTTCCTTTGACACAATTACAGAGCTCGTGTTTTAATGGTATCCATATTAGGATTGTGTTGCAACTTGGGCCAAGCCTCTGTTCAATGTTAATGAAATGCCTCATTTCTTGATTTTAATTTTTTTGACTAATATTCATGCTGTTGAAACGTTCATTGCACTGTCTCCAAGCTCCGTGCTGTGTGTTGATAACGATTTGAGAATTTATGTAACTTTTCTTTTCCGTCCTTTTTTTTCCTAACCTGGTTTCTTCCAGTGCAACTACAGATTGAAGACCTGACTCGCAAACTGCGTACCGGAGACCTTGGTATCCCCCCAAACCCTGAGGACAGGTTGGGAAAGTTTTAAACCAGCTGACAGTAACAATTTTCCTTTTCAATACTTGGTGTCATCGCATAAGAAATGTGTGATGTGGTTTTATTGGAATTGCTAATCTCACAATTGTGGTATCCTTTACCTGACGCTATTTTCAGTACAGGAATGGAAATGGTCACCTTTATTACTTTTTTAAATCTCTTGAAGTTAAACCATATTAACTTAAGTTGGATAGGGGACAGCTGTGGTCTAAATTCATATTTTTTGTTTTTCTGATGAAGGTTAGTTAAGAAGTAAGGCAGTGAGTTAATGTGATAAGCACAAGAATGAAGGTCTGGGAGCATCTTGTCAGTAACTACTGGCGGTAGTGGCAAAACTTTGATCAATGTGCCCTTGAATTCCAGTCCTGCTGTGGTTAATGTGAAGGCTCCACAGCTTTGCAGAGAGGTGTAATGTCCTTGTTCAGCCAATTGCATAGTCTTGCCTCCATTGCCGGGCTTGTGGCAGATAAGATCCGATGTCTTTTCTCTCCCCACCTGGTCCATCTCAGCCTTGCTCTATCCAGCTACCTCTTGATCCAGATCAGAGTTCTTCTTTCACTTCAACCGTGGCAGGTCTTCTCTCGCTGCGCCTGCTTTGCTTTTAACAAGTGGCCCCTATTTCTTCTGATGCTCAAAGTGCACAAGGAAGAAAATGTGTTTCATCACTACTCGACTTGTCCTTGCTCTGAAAAGGTGAAAATAATTCAGGCCATCTTTGCAATCTGCTGGAATTTGAAAGCCCATTGTTTGATTTATCCAAGCTAGTTAATTTTTATTTGTCAGAAGATTCGTCGTGTCCAATATATTTTTGCTCTCTTTTTCATTTCAAGAATCCCACTTCTTCCAGGTTGGTCATGAATATAGCAGACAAGCTGTCCCGAATGGCTGTTAACTGCATTTGTGCTTTAAACATGCCAGGTCCAGTTGGACAACTTGCCTCAAATTCGCTTGAGGCACTTTTGCCATGAAGTTTGCAATAAATTGGGTAATAATCTATTTCAATTAAACCTTTTAGCACCTACTATTTCCAGAGCACAGGTTGATGTGAACTTGCAACAATAAATGCTTTTAGTGCTGAACAGAGCAAGTCTTAACCATCACTGAGGTAAATCTTAGGGTGGAGTGCGGTGTGGTGCCTTGTTCATAGGCCATTTCTTAACATTACTCGAGTCTTGTTCAACAGGCTAATGTGAACTTCTCTTAATTCCATCACAGGAGGGGGAGGGGGATCTCTTTTTAAACTAATGTATATTATAGACAAGACTGATGTGGTTACAAAGCAGTACTCTTGTTGCTTGCCTGCTAGCACAAATGATCTAAGGTCTTCCCACATAGACTAGGAAGTGTGTGGCTTTTTAAATCAGTGATGTGGCCTGCCTATTCCTGCTGACTTGCCCTGGGAATGGTAATCATGAGGGTGTACGAGAGAGAAATTTTGAAATGACCGTCTTATTGTGTCCTTGCCCATCTCTTTATCCCACCCCTAAGCCAGCCAGAGTATGACTGAGAATCTTTGCTCATGCACAATGTTCTGACTAAAATGTAAGGTCGCCCTCTTAACAATTCTATTTTCTCCTGGAATTAGCTTTTACTGTGTTTAGTGACCGTAAAACCATCTTAATACACGTGTTCTACATTGGTGCATGGTTGCCAGGAGTTTACATTGGGACCTTTAAATGCTCTTTGTAACCAATATTCTTTTTTAATATGCTCCATTGCTTATTTAACCATTTTATTTTCCATTTAATAATTACGTCACAATTTGAATCCCATAGTTACATTCTTTCAGTTTGAACAGTTTAAGGTGCTGGTTTTGGTTGATCTTTTTAACCTGCTGAAATTTTTTTATTTAGAATACTTTCGGTTTGCTGCCTTTTTTTTAATGGTGACATTAGGAGGTGACCACAGCTGTCCTTCAGTAATTGTTAAAACTGTAAATAAGTATTTACTGAGTAACAAGCTTTTATTTTTATTGTAATGATGAGAGGAGAAACTTGCTTTCGTATCTGCATGCCGATAGTCGAAAATGTTCCATTTGATCAGGAAATCCACTGGTCCTGTCAGCCAAACATTTAGATACTAGTGTTGGAAGTAGTGACTCATTTGATGGAAAAACTCAGCTGCTGGGACAGCCAGCTTAGCACATGTTCAGTAGTACAGATATTGAGGCAAACACTTGCAATAGTAATGCACCAGAAAGGTTTTCACTTCTGGGAGGTAGCAGGTGCAGGATAATCGGTTGGGAGCCTTTATCGTTGCACGGAAAGACCCAGGAAATGGCGAACTTCAAACTATTCTATGGCATCTTGGGCACGGAGGACCTTTGGGTTCCATCGTTGAAGTGATGGGGCTGATGCACTGGGGTGTAGAGACCTGGCTGGAATCTGACGATCCAGAATTTCTTTTTTAATTATAAAAGCCTGGAGATACAGATTACATTGAGCCATAGTGCAAAAAATGGAATGTCACTGCAGAGAATTGTTCATAGGAAATGGAGAAAAGTTAGTAGTTCTAAATAATTACTTTCTTTTTCTGCTAACAATAGTAGGTGAGGGGTTAGAGGTGGGCAGGGGCATAAGATATAGGAGCAGTATTAGGCTATCTGCCCCATTGAGTCTTTGCTATTCCACCATGGTTCGTGTATTTTCCCAAATTCTCTGCCTTCGCCCTGTAACCCTTGATGGCCTCTACCACCACTTTAAATATACCCAATGTTTTGACCTCCCCAGCAGTAAATTCCACAGTTCACCGCCCTCTGACTAAAGAAATTCCTCCTCGTCTCTGTTCTAAAGTGCATTAACCAACTTTAATGACTGATGCTAGAGATCTGAGGGAGGCAAATGGCAAATTAAAAGTAATTTCTATCACTAGAGTTAAATGTAGCAGCTGACTGCCCTGATGGTCTGCTCACTCTGGTTTCAGTGAAGTACTGCAGAAAATGTTGAATGCATTGTTTGTAATCTATCAAAATTCTGCAGAAATGGCAACTAACGTCAAGACAGACTGAGAGGCAATAGATAACATCTGTATTTAGGATATTTCTTAACCAAAATCAAGTAGAGTTAATGTTCTATGAAAGGGAAGTTGTATTTTTACAAATTTACTATAATCCTTTGAGGGTGTGACAGACGAGGTCTGTAATGTGGATTTCTGGATGGTATGAGCACAAGGGTTGGGGCACGAATAACTAACGGAAGTGGTTTGGATAAATGTAATACTAGGGTTGGAGCATGTGCGAACGAGACTGAGTGACAAGATACAGTGAAACGAGGAGGTGAGAATGGAGTTGCCACCCTAGAGAGTAAATGAGGTGGAATCTATTCAAGGTGGAGATTGAGCGATAAGAATAAATAGCCCATAATCAAAATGGTGCAGCTGCTCGACGGGAATAGTTGAGCTGACTAGGATTTGTCCTCTAGTAAGAAAGGAGCCACACACCACTTCATTAAAGTTTTCTGTCAGCGCTCACACATTAAGTGGCCGCCATTAAGTGAAGAGGGGACAATTCACCTCAAATCTTGTGTGCAATTCCCTGTCAACAGCTTTAATTTGGTGATCACGACTTTAATTCTTTATAGAGTAATTACTTGTGTTTTTGTTGGGGTTAAAACTAATTTACATCTGGCCTTTAATTTAAATTTGAGAGCACCAAGATGAGGCCCTTAGTTTTAATTGGGACTTGTGTTTTCTATCCTGTCAGATCAGACAAGTGAGTGTTTGTAGTGAGGAGCAGAGGACTGAAATGGCTGCAGGACCAGTTGCTTTCTATTGGCTGTTTGCAGCACAGGGCAGACTGATTATGTTTTCTGTTCTGCATTATGTCGCTGCTGTCCAATTAGTAATTAGGTGGTCTCAATCATTTAAAAGCATGTTTGGATTCTGTGGGCTGAAGCTGCACAGGCTGACTTGTGAAAGTATTTGTCCTTGAGCCTTCAGCACATGGTGTCTAATTAGCCAAAGTAACTAGTATTGAAAAATGTGCCTCCGAGTTCGTAGGGTTGTAACGATGTGGATCGCAGCAGATTCATTCTGCTTGCGCGCTCACAAAAGGAATGATTGAATTCCCGATTTTTCTGACTGAATCCTTACGAAAAAATGGATGTGAACAACTGAAACAATTGATTCCATTTCGAAACTCCCCATCTTCCATTTGGATGTTGTATGTGTTCAGATTAATCTTACAAGACTTGTTACAACCCTAGCAACGACGAGGCCTGTGTTTATAAGAATGAAATGTTTAATTCTACGTATATTGACCTACAAACCCCTGATTTCCTTTTAACCAAAATCCCCCTTTGACTCCTTTCTAAAACAAAACTTTTAAAATTTATATTTAGACAAACTAATAGCAGGGTTTACAGGTGCACTGCGTGGGACCCAACCTGCAATTCATGGTTTGGAGAGAAGCTGAGCTTTTCCTGACCATTTTTTTTCTTCATTTACTTCTATACAAAACAAACAAAAAGAGGGGCCAGAGAGCAGCCTGGGACTGCCAGTAAGGCTTAACACGTCTCTTTAGTACCGATCTCAGAAGTAGCAGCTTTAGTTCAGTAGGTGCAGGAGAGCTACATTCGACATCTGAAGAAACCGGAAAAAGGCCATTCTATCTTGATTAACTGCCGATGGTACCAACCACCAGACAGCTCCCACCCCCCATCTTCTCCCACCCCAACCCTCCCACAAATCTGTTTAGTGCATAACTTACCTTGAGTTCTATGCAGGTTAATGTTTTTTTTTGCTCAAAAGGTTTGTAAGATGATAGCTGAAAGTACAATCTTACAACGTCACCATAGAATAAGAAAGAACACGCTTTTACAATTAATGAGCTGTGTGGTAAATCAGTTTCCAAAATCCCCTTTCCTTGTAGGGGCTGGGAGGGAAAGCACCTCTTGTTGACTGAGTCTGCGTTCAAAGTTCAGAAGACATTCAGTGGGACAACACAATGTATTGGGGGTCAAACTCGCACAGAAACTGTGCCAGTGGCAGATGTAGAGTGTAGAAATCCCTCGTTCGATGCATCGAGTGGTTTGTGGAGACCAGAAAGGATATTGTTGTTTATTAGTAGAAGGCAGATGCCTTTGCAGTCTGGGCTTTGCTCCTCTGCACAGAGTGCAGCCGTGCCCCCTGAGGATGTTCCTACTGGGACTCCTCATCCCACGCCTTGAAAATGTTATCTCCGTGTACCTGTTATTTGGGTTGATGCAGTTAAAGCCTTTGGCGTTGGGCATCTGTGTTTTCTCTCTGCGGTTGGATTTACTTTAACAAGTTCTCCATTTTATAGAATAATGGGACTTGAACTTGAGATTAGGTTACAGTAGGAATAAAGAAAATGGGTACTGGCACGTTGCACGCTTTGAGTTTGTGCCACAGACCCTTGGAAGATTCTTGACCATTTATCAGTTTATGCCTCTTAAAGAGCTGAGGCAGCAACATCTCACCGAAACTGGTCAGGTCCACCCTCAGCTATGATGCATGATTGAATGGACTAGAACAGAAGGGCTTTCGAGAGCGCTGCTCTTCACGTGCCACTTTACTCTCAAAGGGAATGAAACTAGAAGGTTGGTCACTGGAATGAGCAAAGGATTTGTCCGATTCAGAGCATCTCCAAAGCATTGCTAAGCCCAGTTCCACTTTGCTCTGTTGCTGTCACAGTTGTGCACGGGTGGGCCAAGTCTCGGGGCATACAGAACTTGTTTGTCTGGGTGGGGGACTAGATGGTATTTTTCTGTTTGAATGCAGTCTGCTTAGTCAACAAGAGTGCTGGCCCTGAGTGCTCACGTGACCTCAAGCTTGTTCTATAGTGTAAAATGTTATTTGATATTTTCCTAAAACTGTCTCATTAAATCCCTGTTCACAGCCTTAGCACACTTCCAAATGACTAGCTAACCTAGCTACTGCCTCTTCAGTCAAAGGCGTGACCACTGAGTGTTCATTGTGTTCCAAGTGCAGACAGTGACGCTAACCAGATTAACTGTTCAGGAACCATAATCAGCTCAGGTTAACAACTTTCCTCATCTTGGCGCCTCCAATCAATTGCGATAGCCATGGTAACACACTTTTGAGAATAAGGTGTTTCAGTGAACTAGGAAAATGCAGGAGAGGTGTTCTTAATTAAAAGATGCAATAGAGCTACTAAGGTGAACCGGTAACTAGTGAGGTGAACGTGACATGTTTGTGATTTCCTGCACAGGTCTCCTTCTCCTGAGCCCATTTACAACAGTGAGGGCAAGAGGCTGAACACCCGCGAGTTCCGAACTCGGAAGAAGTTAGAAGAGGAGAGACACAATCTTATTCAGGAGATGATTGCCCTGAATCCTGATTTTAAACCCCCAGCGGACTACAAGTACGTTAAAATCATTTAGTAGGTACAGAGAAAGCGCATTTAAAAAGTCCATTATAAATTTAAAACGTTCCTCCAATGATCTAAAGCCAAAGGTTCTTTAGGAGAGCAGGAAAAATCAGAAAGGCCTCGTGTGGAACTGAACGTGAGAAAGGGTGGTGAATGCGTTGCCCCAGTGGTTCTGAAAGGAACACAAGCCCGTAAAGATGCCAGGCAGCACTTGTTTATTGATGAGCAGGTGTGCTTAAGCAATCAGGTAGTGTACCACATTACAGCGCCAGCAGCCCCTGTTCGATTCCAGCCCCACATTCTCCCCAATTCTGCATGGGCTTCCTCCGGCATCCTGAAGATGTACTGTTTGTAGGGGAATTGGACACATGGGTATAACTGGGTGGTGTGGGTCTGTTATCCAGCTGTATCCCTAAATAAGTAACAAATAAAGGGGGGGGCAAGATCTTGAACTGTCCCTTAACAACTTGAAAACTGTAATTAATTGAATGAAACTGTTGCAGTGTTGCTGCCTGGATTTGCTAAATGCTCCATATCACCCCTTGTTTGAAATACCCACAAAAAGGTGCAGTTCCTACCTTGTTCAGAATAACCCTGAAGCGGCTGGCGTGACTATTGTTACTGGGACCTTTTTTTGGCTGCAGGTTGAGGAACAACAGTGACAGCAGTTCATGTCAGGCAGCGTAATGCCAGTGCCCTGGGTTCAGCTCTGCTGCAGTATGTGTGGAGTTTTTAATCCTCCACAAAGGTAATCCTCTACATAGCACCATCCAGAGACAGAGAAGCAGTTTCAGCGACAGGTTACTATCGATGCAATGCTCCTCAGACAGGATGAAGAGGTCAATACTCCCCAATGCCATTAGGCTTTACAATTCAACCGCCAGGACTTAAGAACTTTTTAAAAGCTATTATTAATGCTTTTTGAGATAGTGATTTAGATGCATATCATTTTTTACTGAGTTAAGTATTGTATGTAATTAGTTTTGCTACAACAAGTGTATGGGACATTGGAAAAAAGTTGAATTTCCCCATGGGGATGAATAAAGTATCTATCTGTCTATCTATCTAATGTTCTCCCCCTAGTCACATGGGTTTCCTCTGAGCGCACTGGTGTCCTCCCACGTTCCAGAGATGTACGGGTTAGGGTTAGTGAGTCGTGGCATGTTCTGTTAGCGCCCAGAGCGTGCTGGTACTTGGGGGCTGCTCCCAGAACGGCCTTGGATTGTAAGTGTTGGTTGTTGAGGCAAGTGGGCGTAGTTCACTGTGTGTTTCGATGTTTATGTGACACTCAAGCTAATCTTTGATGCAGAGATGTGCATCATCACATTGAATGTTAGGGTCAGCTTGAGGGGCTAAGTGGCCCACCCTTGCTCCAATTTCAGATGAAAAGTGGCGGGCGGCTCCAGGCCAGGTATCAGATCAGCACATGAATGTGCAGCTGGTCTGACCCATTACTGCTCCCTGCCATCCTGATCCCACAGACCCGCCCACCCGCTCGCTGCAGCGGCAGCTTTTGCGTGCTGGGTTTTAACTCACGCTCCGTTTTACTTTCCTCAGGCCACCAGCCACGCGTGTAAGCGACAAAGTGATGATACCGCAGGACGAGTACCCGGAGATCAACTTCGTCGGATTGCTGATTGGACCCAGGTAAGGAGCTCCCCCGGGATGAGTACACCCTTGTGGTGTAATGGGCTGATTGATGCTTCTGTGTTCTATATGGAAGCGCCAAGCCGTCGGTTGTGAGGTATGGGTGCTACCTGTGCACTCCGACACTCACCACCTTGTCATGGTGGAGATGCTTGTGAATTCTGAGGTCCTGGGAGTAATGCTGTCTGGGGCTTAGCTCCTGCTACAGTCACCCATGGCAGTAAGGTCAAGGGGGACGTTGCAGACAAAGAGTGATCTAATCTTTTGGAACTGTAGTTGCTGTTGCGGAGACCAAGGTGACAGTTGAGCAGTTTGCCTGGTTGTGGTGATGTTGTTTGAAATGTAACCAAGGCTCTAGGAAATTACTGGCGGCTCCTGTTATTAGAAGTCCCAGCAGTAGAGATTCTGCAGATGCTGGAAATCTAGAGCAATGTGCAAAAAATGCTGGAGGAACTCAGCAGGTCAGGCACTGTTTATGGACACAAGTAAACAGTTGACGTTTTGGGCAGAGCCACTTCATCCGTCCTTGGCCTGAAACGTCAACTGTTTATTCCTCTCCATTGATACTGCCTGACCTGCTGAGCTCCTCCTGTATTTTGTGTGTGCGTTGCCTCAGCAACAAGGTGGTTTAGCCTTTCCCCATTGAATTGACTTTATTACTTACATCATTTATAAACATGAGTAAAAATCTTTACGTTACGTCTCCATCTCAATGTGCAATTTATAGTCATTTATAATAGACAGTATGTACAATATAACAGAAGTACAGTTGTGTCAGCATGATTTAATCAGTCTGATGGCCTGGTGGAAGAAGCTGTCCCGGAGCCTGTTGGTTCTGGCTTTTATGCTGCGGTACCGTTTCCCCGGATGGCAGCAGCTGGAACAGTTAGGGTCGGGGTGACTCAGGTTCCCAACAATCCTTCAGGCCCTCTTCAGCACTGGCTTGTATTATAGTCTCATCCTGATTGAAACAACTAAAATCTTGTTTTGGACAAAGGGTTTTGGTACTGAGGCACTTTCAGCTTTGAACTTCCCACCATGCAGGTGACATTGGTTTCCCTCTTCAAGCCTAAACGTTTTGTGCATGTTGTAACTTAGTATGCCTCGGCCTGGGTGTCCTGGCTTGTTTCTGAGCCCTCTCTCGCTCTCTCTATCAGGGGCAACACGTTGAAAAATATTGAGAAGGAGTGCAACGCCAAGATCATGATCCGAGGGAAAGGCTCAGTGAAGGAAGGGAAGGTGGGTCGGAAAGATGGACAGATGCTCCCCGGCGAAGATGAGCCACTGCACGCGCTGGTCACGGCAAACACCATGGAGAATGTGAAGAAGGCAGTGGAGCAGGTAAAGCACCCCCCTCAAATTGCCCTTTCCCCTTGCCTGCTTATCCACATTCAAGCAGAGATGAGAGCCCATTGGGTGATTGGATTCACTATAGCCCATTTTACAACATAGGTCAAGGGCTGGTCATCAGTAGTGGTTCGAAACCGGCTGGCTCCTTTCCATCCACGCTAGGTTGAGCGTTGAGCTAGCAACTCGGCCTTTTAATAAAAGAACAAACAAATGGCCCAATCAGTGCTGTTGCCCACCCGGTTTGCGATTGGGAAGGCTTGAGTGCTGCATTTGCTGAAGTGACAGTAAAGCAGCTGCTTGTCGATTTGGTAGCTTAAATTCCAACTACAGGATTAAAGTTTTTGAGTCACTGCTCTAAACAAGGGATGATGACCCTCTATTTGATAAATAGGATTTGCTAAAAGATCAGAGTCGGTTCACTTTGATGTACAGCCATTCTCTTGTTCAAACTGCAACTTGCGTTGGAAAATTAGAGTGGTTTGATGTACGTTGACAAAGTTAATTTTTTAACATGCTTCACAACGTCTGGCAGAGTCTACAAGGACTCATTAGGAAAGTGACTAAAATCTTGTGAAGCACACCGAAAGAGATGGAGGAGTTCACAAGAAAATTCTGGAGCTTGGGGTCACAGTCAGCTTGCTGAAGGTGCACAGGAAATTAGAATGATGGAATTGAAATGAGTCCTCTTGTCCCACCTCATCCATGCCAACCAGGACTCCTGTCTTAGTTCGTCCATCTTTCCGCTCTGTGGATATGCCTGGGATCGCGGTAATGTGATCTCATACCAGCCGGCTGGCGTAGGGAAGGGTGCGGCTCTGACTGAAGCTGCTGCTTGTTTCTGTGCAGATCCGAGGTATCCTGAAGCAGGGGATTGAAACTCCCGAGGACCAGAATGACCTGCGGAAGATGCAGCTGAGGGAACTGGCTCGACTCAATGGCACCCTGCGGGAGGACGACAACAGGTACCGCTTTCTGCATGGATGTAGTTAGCAATTACGGTGAGAGGGCGATAATGATGGAGCAGACTCAACGGGTCAAATGGCCTATCTGCTTCTCTTCTTGGCATCAACAGCACTATCTATGTTCACTATCTTAATGCTCAGCAGCATATTGAGACAGACTCCATTTTCATTTAAAAGAAAAACACACTCACTTCTAACTGGTACCTCAAAGCCTGGAGACAAGGTCATAGAGCCTAGAGGACTACAGCTCGGAAACAGGCCCTTTGGCCCATTTATTCTGTGCTGAACTATTAGTCTGCCTAGTCCCATTGACCTGAACCTGAACCATAGCCCTCTGCACCACCCCCTCAGGTTCATCTTAACTATTGCACCTAGCTGATAGGAAAGTGGCTTTAACAGAGTGAGGGGTCTGTGCTTTCTGTGTGAGCTCCTGGGTTTGTGTCTTCCAAGATGAAACGACGACTTCATTGTGCTTCCTGTTTTCCTGAGCAGGATCCTGCGGCCCTGGCAGAGCACGGAGCCCCGAAGCATCACCAACACGACGTTGTGTACGAAGTGCGGTGGGGCTGGACACATTGCATCTGACTGCAAGTTCTCCAGGTGGGTAACTGTTGCTCTGAACTCGCGGAAACTGGGGGTGGTTGTCTTAAACTGGTGTTACAGATGGTGTTGCTTGTCTGTCCTACCCAACAGTGACAGGAAGCAGGTGCTGTTGAGTTTTTAAAAGTGGAAAAGCTGTTGCACTGGGGCGGGTTCACTCTCTCCACTTTGGAAATCTGGATCACTGGTACGATTAGTCGTAACTGCGGTCTTCCTTAGTTGCAATGGGTGACCGTGACGTCTTCTGTGTCTTGTCACATCCTTCACTCTCCACGCAGCATTACAGAAGTACCTTCCCGGTTGTTGGATCTGCATGGAGCTGATTTTACATGCTAGGACGGGTATGTCCTTAATCTCCCCGGGTTATGAGACCCGCCAGCTCCCCTCAGCTGGTTTAGCCCACCTTTCAAAGTGTTGTACTGGGCTGGAGCCAATATCACCTGTAAACAGCTACTTCAGGCCACTGCTGAGAGTTGACTGGGGAGCCACCCTAAGTTGACCCTCCCTGGACAACTTAAAACGCCCCTACAGAAGGTAAAGATACAAGATTTCTATGGTGCGCACCTCCCATTTTGTGAAGATTGAACATTGATTGAGAGTTGAGGTGGGGGGGTTGTAGAGTGATTTGTTGCATTAGTATTGTGAACACTTTGCCTCCGTTTGGCATCTAGTTACCTTGTCTCTTCTTGTTGGCCTTCAACAGGCCAGGCGACCCACAGTCAGCTCAAGACAAGGCGCGGATGGACAAGGAGTATCTCTCGCTAATGGCTGAACTGGGAGAAGCGCCGGTTCCAACATCGTCGACATCAGTGGGACATCCAAGCACATCGCAGCCCAGCGTCCCGCGCACCACAGTCCCCAATAACACCCAGCCGCAGATTCCAGTGAGTCCCAGCATTTCCTTCTCCTTGGTGTGTGGTCTCATTACCTTTCCCGTTTCTCCTCCTCTTGGATAATAAAAGGGGACATGGGTAATTGGAGGAAAAAATGGGGGAGGGGTGGGTGGGTCTTTTACAGAGAGTGGTGGGTGCGTAGAACACCCTACTAGGGGTCATTATAAAGGTAGGTGGATAAAGGACACTTGAGTACGTGGATGATGGCAAAATGGAGGGCTGTGTGGAAGGGAAGGGTGAGATTGATCTTAGAGTAGGAGAAAGGGTTAGTATTACATTGTGGGCTGAAGGGTACAGTACTGTGCTGTACTGTTTTATGTTCTTAAAACCTCACTGATCCTCGACCCCATCTTAAAGAGATGACCCTTCTCTCTTTAAGCGGAACCTGGCTGTTCTCTATCCCTCTTTCCATTGCTTGTTCTTACCCACTCATTATAATTTATGAATTTACATGATCCTGTTTCCAAAGTATAGTCTAGATCATCAGTCATTCTGGGTGCAAAATGAGCCCAGTGTCAAACAGCCTACATACCCGAGAGCCAATGTTCCCTCTAATTTGTAATGACCAGTGTGCGCAAAAAATCTTGCGCTATGTGATTTTTATTTTTTGCCCTGTGACTATGCATGCTGAATAATTTCTTCAGTAAAAACGGTCTAAATAAGCTAGTTCTAAACTCTGCAGACAAATCACCGGAAACTCCACATTGTCAACACCGTCCGCGTCAGAAACCGGATAAGGAAATGTGACTGTACGATTGTGAAATATACTTAACATGCCAACGAGGCAGAGGGTGTCAACCTTCTGTGCGTAGTTTGAATTCCTTTGTGCACTAGTAGTGAGAGGTGTGTGTGCATGCACAGCTTAGAGGGAATATTGCAAACAGCCCACCCACCCCAGGAGTCCAGGAGGCCTGTAATGATAGTCTCATAGCACAAAAGCTGGCCCTTTAGCTTAACTCGTCCATGCTGACCCAGATACCCACTTAGGCCCAGAACCCTCTAAACCTTTCCATTCCACCTAGCTCCCAAATGTCTTCTGAATGCTGTTATGATTCCTGCCTCAACCACTTCCCCTGGCAGCTCGTTCCATGTATGCACCCTCTACATGAAGAAGTTGCCTCTTGGGTCTGCTTTAAATCTTTTTCTCTAGTAATTCTCTTGTATTCTCTAGTTTTTGGTTTCTTTTCCTTGGAAAGTAAGTTGAGCATGATTGAATGGCAGAGCAGATTAGGTGGGCAGAATAGCCTAATTCTGCTTCTATGTCTAATGGTTTAAAAAAACAACATTGTGCACGTTCACCTGTGTGTCTCTTGATTTTTTTCCACCTCTCAGACCCACACACTCCCAGGAAAAATAGTCCGAGCCTGCCCAAGCTCTTCCCAGTAGCTCAGGCCCTTGAATCCTGTCACCATTCCTGCAAATCAGTGATTCCACTTAAAATCAGAGAAATGTATATCCTGAAATTCTTCTTCTTTGCAAACAATCATGAACACATGAGATCCCCAGAGACCTCCCTACTCCCCCCACGCACAAAGCACAGCAACGACCCTCCCCTTTCCCTACTCACTTCCACAAAAAAGCATCAGCACCCTCCACACAGCAAGCAGTAGCAAAGCCCCCAAGAAAGACCACGATCTGCAGAATAAAAACTAATCTTTTCCCCCAATAATTTGATGTAGCACAGGCTCGCTCGCTCTCTCTCACCCCATAATAAAAGGAAAAAGGGGTATCCCTTTCACAACGAGAGGGGAGACGTACCAAAACAACTCACTATACAGCGCTGAAGGTCTGTCGCGCCAGTGTTTTCCAAGTTCTCTGCCCGGAGAATCAGCAACAATCATTCCCCCACCAACTAGAGAGAGCGCACAATTTGCCAAGTACACAGGGCTCTGACAGCAGATCCGCTGTTCCCTATGTTCCGCTTTCTCCCGCGACGTTTCAGTCAGCGGCATAGGCCTGGAATCAGGGCTGCAAGACCTTGGAACCCTGAAGGCGTGCTCCTCTTCTCGGCCACATCCTTGGGATATGGTCAGGTGGTTGCTCATGAGCCCCCAGGAGCGGGTGCCACCACTAACCCCAGGTCAGGGTCTTCAGAACCCAGTCCACCCTGAAAAGGACAAAGAAAGACATGAAAGGTAGAAGTAAGGCTACGTCCACAGATGGACACAAAGTAGTTGCCATTGTAACTCCGACTCCAACTTCTGCTCTTACTCCATTTTACCAGGGTGGCAAAACTATATGATTTTATGGCCCTCCTCCGCCACCTCACTGCTTTAACGTGGGGTGGATTCTGAGCCGAGCGGGAGGGTTGGGGGGTGCTGTGGATCGCATGTCAGGTCTGCACACACTGGGAGCTCGTAGCTGACTATCCGAGGCTTAAAAACGAGTTAGCTGGACAACCTACGATGTGGGGGTGGGTCAGAGGGTGACGTTCCTCTCCCGTTTTACAGAGCAGACCTCCGTGGATGAACTCTGGCCCCTCAGACAGCTCTAGACCTTACCACGGGATGCACGGCGGCCCAGGAGGGCCGCACCCTGGCTTCCCGCCCCCGATGCCCAGCATGAGTGGACATCCGATCCCGCACAACCCCAACGGGCCTCCGCCGCCTTGGATGCAGCCGCCGCCACCGCCGATGAACCAGGGTCACCCACCCGTGCACCCACCTATGAGTAAGTGTGAATCTCCTTGGCTGCGTGAATCCTGGGCCATGTTCAGAGGGCCCAGGCGGGGGGTGGGAGGGGTGGTTGGTGGGTTCTTTGTTCCAAGTCAGAACTGGAGCCTTTGACCAAGCTGGTTCAAAGGACAAGGCTGCTATCACTTAAGTAATGCAAATAAAACGAGCATACTGTGCAACTCGGTCAATAAACATAAAAGTAACGCGTAGAATACAAAACTGACACACAGATAACTGCTTGCTGCCATCCTCTCGCCTGTGTTTAGTGGGCAGCGGAGGCAATTGGTGTGGATAATGTCGGTACCCTGCGCGGTACTGCTTTTATGAGCAAGACTCCTCCAGCAGTGGGAGAGAGGACGGGCAAGCAGTTGGGTGATGTGTGGCTTGGAGAGAAGAGACTGAGAGTGTGTGTGTGTGGGTCGGGGTGGGAGGTGGTACCGCGGGTCTCAACGGCAAACCGTGTTGCTGTGGCTGTGATTCGTGCTGCTTGGCGTGGCGTGGGGAGCACTGAACAGTTCTAACCTGGAACCAAGACACAGGCACTGTGCGGATTTGCAATGACGTGGCCACAAGTGAGAGGTTTGAACCGACGGGGAAGGCTGAGCAGGCTAGAACAGGAGAGGGTGAGGAGGTGAACAGGCAGATCTTTAAAATAATGAAAGGATCTGGTCTGTTAATAAGGCAAAGCCAAAAGAATGAGCTGGCAATGTAAGTGGTCCCGGATAAACCGGGGCCTGAATTCAGGAGAAATTTCTTCACTCCAAGATTAGGGTGAGAAAATGTAATAAATTTAATCACGGGTTGGTCTGTTGGCCTCTCAAACCTGCTGCTGCCCTGCACAAGATCAGCTTGCCATTTCCCTCGTCCGCCTTCCCACCTCGCCTCCGGATTTTATAAAAGAACACTTCTCCACAAGTCTCTGCTGTGAGCGTAACAGCCGCTGGGCATCCACGGCCCCGTGGGTGTGGCGGAACTGAACAGCCAAGGAGTGTTTCGGCGGAGGGGTGGGGTGGGGGAGCCATGGGCGGTGTTGCGGTGCTGGGGGGGGGGGGTGCGCGGAGGCTGGTGTGGTTTGTACTTCGGCTGCATGAGCTGTGGTTCCCTTCGTCAGTGTGGTGGGAGGGCAGGATTGCCCCTCCATCACCCCCTGCCCCACCCCTACCCACCTCTCTGCCGACAGCGTGGGTCACCAGCTCCACTACCGCATCTCCCCTTGCAGGAAGTCAGGCAAAGCTAATGTAGCGAGAAGTAAACTCGTATTCCGCTCCCGCCCTCTTCGCCACTCCCTTTTTTTTAGAATGTAAGGGAGTTGACAGTCATTTCTGCGCTGAGACCGTGAGCCAGTGACTTTATTTCTGTACAGGCGACTCCTTGTCGTGTCTGTTTGCAAGGGTTTAGTGAAGCCTGCGCCTCCACCTCATCACAACCTCCTTTCTGTTTCTGTGACAGACATGATGCCCCATCCGATGGGGATGATGCCTCCACCTCCCCCACCGCCAGCCAGCCAGCCTCCGCCCCCGCCCACCGGCCCCGTCCCCCCTTGGCAGCAGCAGCAGCAGCAGCCACCGCCGCCACCTCCCAGCAGCAGCATGGCCTCCAGCGCACCCTTACCCTGGCAACAGAGTGAGTAAGGATGCATTTCTACACTTCGTTTGTTATTTTGGAAAGCCTTCAGTAAATGCTTGTTGATGGGCAGTGTCATCAAAAGAATCGTTCACTCTCAAATCACGCTGGATCGCTTGCTCCCTGTGTCTAGTTGTTGAGCTCCGTCCCTGTGTCTCTGTCCAGTTGTCCAGCTCTGTCCCTGTGTCTCTACCTAGTTGTCCAGCTCTGTCCCTGTGTCTCTGTCCAGTTGTCCAGCTCTGTCCCTGTGTGTCTGTCCAGTTGTCCATCTCTGTCCCTGTGTCTCTGTCCAGTTGTCCAGCTCTGTCCCTGTGTCTCTACCTAGTTGTCCAGCTCTGTCCCTGTGTCTCTGTCCAGTTGTCCAGCTCTGTCCCTGTGTGTCTGTCCAGTTGTCCAGCTCTGTTCCTGTGTCTCTGCCCAGTTGTCTAGCTTCCTCCGTGTCTCTTAGTTGTCGTTCTCTTTGTGTTTCTGTCCAGTTATTTAGCTCCCTCCGTATATCTGTCTAGTTGGTGAGCTCCCTCCCCGTGTCTGTCTAATTGTTTAGCTTCTTCCCTGTGTCTGTGTGTCGTCCCTTCCCTGTCACTCTTCTCTCCGCCCCCCCCCCCCCCACCACTCCTTGCTCTTGTCTCTGCTTGTCCCAGTTTCACCTCCGCCTCTTCTCTCTGTCCCCTGTGCTTCAGCTTGGCGAACTCCATGCTGACCCCCGACTGACTCAGCCGCCCTCCCCCGGTGCCGGCCCTGGGCCGCACGCACCCTGTGAAGATCTCCCGGGCAGCTCCGCTCAGTGCAGGCGGGATCGACCTGCCTCAGTAACAGGCCTGTCCTGGAGCTGAATGCCCAGTTTGTGCGTAGCACTCACTTTCCAAGTGACTGCCTCTGTGCCTCTCTTGCTTCTCTTGCAGATACCAACACCACGACGACTACTGCGGCGACAGTCCCTCCGTGGCAGCAGCAGCAGCAGCAGCAGCCGCCTCAGGCCCAGCCCACGCCGGCCTCCAGTGCGGCCCCTCCTCCGCCGATGCCTGCCGCCCCTTCTATGGTTCCCCCTCCCCCTGGGGTCCAGCCTCCCCTCCCCCCCGGAGCCCCACCTCCACCACCCCCTCCTCCACCCGGCACGGCCGGTATGATGTACGCTCCCCCACCCCCTCCCCCCATCGACCCCGGCAACTTTGTGATGATGGGGGTAGGCGTCCCGGCAATGCCCCCCTTTGGAATGCCCCCCGCTCCGCCCCCTCCCCCTCCCCAGACTTAAAAGACCCCTTCCTTAATAACCCGTACCCTCGAAACATGTACAGATAAGGACATTCACTCTAAAGCCAGTGTCATGACTGACGCAGGAACTCGCCAAGACACGCTTTTTGTGGAATTTTTTTAAAGATTTTAGAACAAAACAAATAGTAGGCACAACTGTAAATGCTAGAGAGCAGCCTCTGTGTCTCAAGGGGACAGAGAGCCTGCCATTGTGTCCGGCTCGGGGAAGTATGGGAGTGCAGTTGGTTGTCGATGAGGGGGTGGAGTGAGAGGGAGGATGGTAACGCCGCAAGCAGTTTCTCATAAATACACCAAGTCTCTGAACTGCGTCCGGCTGTGGCCAGCTCATGATCAGGCGAAGGGGTCGGAGTGACTCTTCCCCTCCCCTTACCCCCTCCTTTTCCCTTTTATTGAGGGCTTGCGTGCGTGCGAGTGCCTGTGTCTTGTGCATTCCTGAATCTGCCAGAAGCTGCATCAGTATTCTGGAGGTTAACAGGCTCAGCGTCTGCTGGAGGAAGTTGCCTCCGGTTGAACCAATGCCCACTACAAACTGGTTGTTTGGGGAGGGGAGCGGGGAAAACAGGGATCAAGAATTTGCATTGTTAAAGGCAGCAGTATCACCTGCGGTTCTCTCCATGGTACAATGATCAGTTCAGAAATGAGAAAGTTCCACTTGCGAAATGGCTTCCTGGCTGTTTCCAGCAAGAGTACCATATTGGTAGCTCGCGCTGGGCCCCCGGGGCTTTTGGCAGTGGCTTGTTTCGGAATGCGTAATGCTAGTAAATGTTGCACAGCGGTCGGGGGTTGTTTTTCTTTTAATTGTTGTTACGCCAACCAATGATCTTTCCTGGTGTTCCTCGTCCCCCCCCCATCCTCTCACCTGATCTTTGGTGCTACAAGCAAGAGATATACGAGGAGGAGGAAGAGGTCTGTGCCTTCCTCCAAACCCCAAATTCAGAATTATCAAGCACCCTCCTGCTGCAAGAAGGTGGATGGGGCCTCTTGCTCCCTGCCAGATCCTGAACCAGAGAGTTCGTGGGCCGTTGGTGCAGCCGTCGCTACCTCGGTTGCCTCCTGCTCTGCTCTACTCCCGTTCTCCAGGACCTCGTCCCTGCCAGACTTGGGGGGTGGGGTTGTCCCTTTAAGCTGTCGACTGTTGTCTTGGGGGTTTCGCTCTGTAAAATGTTCTCGCAGGAATGGTGTGTAAAACTTTTTATTTTAGCTCAAGGTTGGAAGCCTGGAGCACTTCCACAATTTGTTCCCTTGTGCTCTGTCTCAATGTGAAGCATTTAAACAGAGGAAGATTAGCAAAATAAACTCCTGTGTTTTCTTACAGTTTGTCAATTCTTGTGCTTTTCATGGCCTGGTCTCTTGTGTATATTTTCTCTTGCATCCTCGGGAAATGGCTATTGTTACTTCTACAATAACACACACAAAATGCTAGAGGAACTCAGCATGTCAGGAAGCATCTATGGAGAGGAATAACCAAGATGTTTTGGAAAGAAACGGGGCAGAGTAAGGTGGGGGAGAGAGGAGTACAAACTGGAAGGTGATACGTTACCTTTCCAGAGGTGTGTTGGTTGGCAGTTCCTTATTGTGTAATGGACACAAGCCGCTGATACAGGTGTGACTGTGTCTTACGCATTCCTGAACCTTGAGAAGCTCCGATGGTGATGGGGAGTTGACTTAGTGAATCTCTTTACGACTGCCTCCAATGGTAAGGGGAATATCCAGACTCCTTACAGACAGAATTGAACCTCAGTTGCTGCCATTATGCTACCTTGCTGCCCTGCGCTGATTTCCCCATATTTATGTATATATAATGATCTGGCTCTCACTCCTCTTGAGGGCAGAGAACCTCATTCATTGTCCTCTGAAAAGTTTTAAATGGCCAGTCTCTTATCCTGTAGCAGCAGCATTCACCCCACTGGGCCCCCTTAGGATCTAGGATATCCAAAGAGTTCAACCCTCAACTTCAAGTGTATTTTGTCTCAATAGGACACTTCACTTTTACAATTGTTCACTTTGTTTTTTTAGATAAGGGGACCAGCACTGCCCATTTTTCCAGGTATGCCCTGTATGGCTGTAACAAAGCTACACTATTAAACCACAACTGTATTAGTTTCCACACCCCTGTTGGATCTGTCTGCTAACTTTGTGATTCATGCACTATTAAATCTAGATCTCAGAAATCATTGCAGTTTCTTTCCATTCACATGGACAACAAATTCTTGAAATTTTTTTGCAAACACAAATTTCAGACTACTTGTGTCACGTAGGATTTTGGAGAAACAAATTAACTTCAATAAAATGCATTCAATTGCATAACAGTACTGATGCTTAGCAATATTTTAAAGTTGAAAATGTTTTATAATTTTTGTTTGTGCTTGGTGTTTGAGGCTTCTCACATAAGTGGCCATCAGTAATCAGACAGCACTGATGGATTCCAGTTGCCCTGATAATTATTTCTCAGTGACTGCACTGTCCTGGTGAAGGCTTTCACCGTGCTCGTCACTGACAGTGCCTGAGATTTGCCTGGAAGAAGTCTAAATGGGAATGCAGAAAATAAATCTTTAATGACATAAATAGATGTTTTATTGACTTCAGTGGTGTCACAGTAGCACTACAAGTGCACAGATATACGAATGCTAGGAGAGAAGAAAGAAAATTTAAAAAACGAAGTTACCTCAGTCTAACAGGAGGGGGCCATCACTTCCCCAGCTATAGCTTGGCACATTATAGAGCGTAATGGCCAAGGGTAAGAACGATGTTTTGGAGCAGCACATTTGTCCTAGTCTATTACTAAAAATGTTCTGTTCAGTCAAGGTAGCAAGCAGAGGGAGAGAAACATTGTTCAGAATTGCCAAGATTGTTCTATAGTTTAACTCCTGTAACAGCCAGCCTTTCTAATCAGTTTGTTGAGCCTGTTGGCCTCACCCGTGTTGATGCCATTGCACTGCACTACAGAGACGATTGTACAGGCAACAGCAGATGGGTAGAACATGTGAAGTAGGGGTGACTCTGGCCTTGCACACAGCCTCTGTGTTGGTGCTCCCTCGAGTCTGTCATCCAGGTGCACCCCCCAGGTACTTGTAGGTCCTCACCATTACTAGTGACTGACAGAGCAGTGCAGTGTATAAAGAATATAGGCCATTTTTAAAACGGGTGTGTGATGGGGAAATCTCTTGCTGATTTTCATGATCAGCAGCCCAAAATCCATAAGATACTCAAGTATTCAGGAAGCAAAAATCTTTGCATATTACTTCATACTGAAAAACCGTGACCTTGTACGTCCATGTGTTTATTGCCAGTTTTGCCCCCATTCGCGATATAAATTGTTTGATGGTGAACCTTCTGCTGGCAGTGTGGCGTGTAGAAGATTCACGGCGGGTAAGACTGAAATATCACTGGGAGGGGGCCCGGACCCACCTGCTTCATCAGTGACCCTCAAAATCAGCACAGTGGCACAAGTATTTCAACGCCAGCTACGCGGCATCAGTTCCCACCCCTGTAACGGGTCTGTACGTTCTCTGCATGACCGTGTAGGTTTCTTCCCACGTTCCAGAGGCGAATGGGTTAGGTTAATTGGGCAGCACGGGCTCTTTGGGTGGGAAAGTCACCTTGTATCTCTTGTTAGTAACCAGGATATTCTTGAACGGTCATGTCAGAAAATGCTGCAGTTAGCAAGAGTTATATTCAGACTTGGGCTGAAATCTGCAGGTAATGATCTAGCCCGACAAGTGGATCCAGTCAGCTAACGTTACTGGGGCTGATGGATCCATTGGGCCTTCGGAAGGCAAGCTACAGCCCGAAGAGTTTTCTCCCACCGTCCCTGCCCAAATGCAACTCCAACCAACACTAAAGCAGCTTGGTGCCTCCCAGGGAAGAACAGCCTGTGTGATTAGTGCTCAGGTCACGGTGTGCGCTGTGACTTGTGGAAGCATTCACATCGCTGAGGTCGGAGCCTTTGCAGAGGTTGCTCTCGCGCACTGACCGGCAAGACCTAGGAGCAGAATTCAGCTCATTGAGTCTGTTCTTGATCAATCACAGCTGATTTATTATTCTGCTCAATCTCATTTCCCCTGCCTTTTATGCACTTACCCCCCACCACCTGTTTAAATATGGCCATTGACTTGAGCTCCACAGCTGACTCATTGAATTATTCATATTAATGCCCTCTAGCTAAAGAAATTCTTCCATCTTTGTTCCAGAGGGATGACCTTTAGAGGTTGAGACTACGTCCTCTAGTTCTAAACTGCTCCACTATTGGAAACATCACATGCAAACTATCTAAGCTTTTAAATATTTTGTAGGTTTCAATGTGATCTCCCCTCATTCTTCTAAACTCTGGATAAATCTGTTTCTGTACCGGTTCTAATCAGCTGGATTTGGCAAATTGGAAGTCTAGTTGAAAAGAAAGGCCGACTTTGATCTCTCTGCCCTCCTGAGCTTTCTCGGCTGTGAGGTCACTGCACCCCCAAGTAGCGTGCACAGAACTAAGCAAAGACGGAGGAAAATCATGTTGCACCACCCACAGATTCCCCAGGAGGACTGCAAGTGGCACAACTGTAGAGCTACTTCCTCACCGCTCCAGGGACCCGGGGTAGATCCCAGCCTCCTAAGCAGCCCGTGTGGATTTTGCACATTTCCCCCCGGGTTCCCCTTACATTCCCAAAGAAATGAGAGCCAGTAGGTTCACTGGCCCTGGTGTGTGTGGGGGAGTGTTGAAGAGGATGCAGGGAGAACAGGAGAAGATTACGAATGGCATGGTAAAGGTTGGTGTAACACAATTACAGTGCCAGCAACCTGGGTTCAATTATGCCATCTGTAGCCACAAGTTCACCACTCTCTGGCTAAAGAAAAATCTTGTCTCTGGTCTAAATGGTCTTCCTTTTCGGAGGTTGTGTCCTCTGGTCCTAGACTCCCCCACTATAGGAAACATCCTCTCCATGTCCACTCTGGTCCTAGACTCCCCCACTATAGGAAACATCCTCTCCACGTCCACTCAATCTGTGTCCTCTGGTCCTAGACTCCCCCACTATAGGAAACATCCTCTCCACATCTATTCTATACTTGATAAGATTCCTTCCCCCCCCACCCCAATTCATCTAAACTTAAGTACAGGCTCAGAGCCTCTTCTCTTAAATGCCAGCAATCCTTTAGAACATTACATAAGGCAGGGGCTTTGACACATGAAATTTGAGACTTTTAACCTATTGTAAGATCAATCTAACCATCCCCTCCATCATAACACTCCATTTTTCTATTTATTATTCATGTGTCTTAAATGCCCATTATGTAACTGCCTCTACCACCATCTGGTGGCAGTGTCCCTCCCTTTTCTCCGATCACCTAAAAAATTTCCCCCCACTGTGTTTACCATTTTCACTCTGGGAATCGCACACAAAATGCCGGGAGGAATTCTGCAGGTCAGGCAGCATCTACGGAGAGGAATGAAGGGTCTCGGCCTGAAATGTCAACAGTTTATTCCTTTCCATAGATGCTGCCTGGCCTCCTGAGTTCCTCTGGCATTTGTTTACGACTCCCTGGGGAAGAAGTCCACTCTATCCGCCTCCTAATCAGATCGTACACTCCTCACCCTCCCTTGCTCCCAGGTGAAAAGCCCTAGCTCGCTTAATAAGGCATGCTCTCTAATCTGGTAAATCTCTGCACCCGCTCTAAAGCTTCCACGCCCTTCCTATAATGAGGTGAATTGTCAACCAGAGCTCTTTAGAGCTGCAACATTACCTTGTAGCTCTTCAACTCAGTGCCCCAACACCGTACACATTAAGGACCTTTACAGGGATCCTTTACTAAATACAGGCCCAAAACTTCTCACAAACGAGGTCTGACCGACACCTTTAAAAAACCTCAGCGTTACATCAATGCTTTTATTTAAGGGGCGGGGGGGAAACGACTGTTACAGCACCAGTGACCCAGGCTCAATTCCCTCTGCTGTCTGTAAGGAGTTTGTATGTTCTCCCCATGATTGTGTGGGTTTCCTCCCATTATGGCCCATGAGTGTAATTGGGCAGTGCCGGCTCAGCCTGTAAGAACCTGTTATCGTGCGTCTACCCCACTCCCAAGGCCGATTAGGCTGAGCAATGAATACTGGCCCTTACCCAGAACACCCATAAACTGAAAAATTAAAAGCCACCACACACAAGGATCTGAACTTCACTGCACAGTGAGTGTGTAGATTAAACAAAGATTTATTGACTTTTAAACAGTACAATTGCTTAATCGCAAGCCATTTTTTTTAAAAATCCTTGGTTTGGGAGAGAGAATACACCACTTCATCACACAAACATTTCATGAAACTGGATATTATGTTTTTCCGTGGAGTTTATGAGGTTATATCTGTGAACACAGTGTCTGCAGATGCTGGAAATTTTGAGCAACACACAGAAAATGCTGGAGGACCTCAGCAAGTCAATATTGTGTCCCCTGACGTAGTGGGCGTGCTTTATATGTCACTAGCCGAGCAGTTGGTGTGCGGGAGCCGTGCTGTGGCTCGATTGGAACTGTGAAGCGTCAAGTGTCCCTGTCGACCTGGGGTGCACCAACCCCTCAGTTAACAGCAGGGTTTTGATGGCACAAAAAGGAAGATCAGGAACCCTGCTAAAGCCAACTCGCCCGAGATTCAAATTTATTTGTCGAGCATACATCAGCACGTACAGTGAAGTGTCCAGTGAGACAATTAACAGTCTGAGGGCGTGCCGGTGGAGGGGAGGGGCAGCCCACAAGTGTCAGCACCCTACCCTAATACCAACCCCCCGCCAAACAGGCAGCGTCTGCTTAGACTGACCGCGGTGTCCACTGCGAGGCTGGGGAAGACTTTATAGCTGGAAGTCAGCTCTAAAAGGTTTACCAAACCAGAATGTTTACCCAAGTATTAAAGGTTCACCAAACCCACCCGTGGAATTAAAAATGGTGCACAGTAAAAATCGGCATGCAACTTCATGCAGGAGAAAAACAAGGTGTATTTTTAAAAAATATTACTAAAATATGTCTCCGGTTATGCACAGCTCCGGTCTCCGGGTCCCACACCGGAGTTACCGGGCACAGTTCCCCTCTCCGGGTCCCACACCGAGAGTTACCGTGCCCAGTTCCCCTCTCCGGGTCCCACACCATGAGTACCGTGCTCAGTTCCCCTCTCCGTATCCCACACCGGGAGTTACCGTGCACAGTTCCCCTCTCCGTATCCCACACAGGGAGTTACCGTGCCCAGTTCCCCTCTCCGGGTCCCACACCATGAGTTACCGTGCCCAGTTCCCCTCTCCGGGTCCCACACCGGTGTTACCGTGCCCAGTTCCCCTCTCCGGGGTCCCACACCGGGAGTTACTGTGCACAGTTCCCCTCTCCGGTCCCACACCGTGAGTTACCATGCAGTTCCCCTCTCCGTATCCCACACCAGGAGTTACCGTGCACAGTTCCTACCTCTGTATCCTGTACATCCCTGCGGTGTGCGATAGAGATTCTTGATGGGACACTTATGGGGAGTGGGGCTGAGTAGGGCAGACTCAATGGGCCAAATGGCCTAATTCTGTTCCTGTATTTTATGGTCTTATAAAAAAATGCATTACCGAAGACTAAAATAGATTCAAGGGGAAAGATTCTAAGTTATCGTCCTTTAGAGAACTTTCCCAAGCCCTCGCTCCACGAGCGACTCCTGACCACCTCGTTGCCAAGTTAATATCGCCCCTTGAAATGGGCTGGTGAGGCCGCAGGAGAGATCCTGGTGGTGCGGATTTTGCAGATCCAGTTCTGTCCATCCGGCTTGGGAACGGACACCAAAGAACTTACGTCGAGTGTTCTGGTTCCTCAGACATGGATCCCGCCCCCCTTACTGCGGGGGTGGGGGGGGGGGATCAGAGGCCGAGCCCAGAAGTTGGGCGGGAACCGGGGCGCGGGATGCTTACTGGTGTAATCGGAGTATTCCGTCAAGAACTGCCGCTGGCCTTCCTGCTTTGGGGGAAGTAGGTCGTCACCCTCTGGTAGACTTGGCTGACAATCGCCCCGGCGCTCCTCGAGAGTCGTAGCTTCTGCCGAGAGACAAGGGCAGAGTTTTCACCCAAGTTAGGAGGCGGGCAGCGGAGAGGGCGAGGGGTTTGCCCGCCAGGCAAAATAAACAGAAGGACGTTTAACCTGCCCACGCCAACAGCTGGCAAAGGTGGTTGTACGGTTTGCTCATCATAATCGGTAGGGGCACAGAGTACAGAGGCCAGAAATCACATATAAAAGCACAGATTCCTCCCACATCCCATTGATGCACAACCAAAACACACACACACACAAGATTTTGCAGATGCTGAAATCCAGAGTAACACACACACACACGCACACACAATGCTGGAGGACTTCGTCAGGCCAGGCAGCTTCTATGGAGAGGAATAAACCCATTTTAGGCTGAGACCCTTCCTCAGGGATGGTCCCTGATCTCGCCGCCCCCCCCCCCCCACCCCCCACGCATTAGGGTATCACGACAGCAGCAAAGTGCAGCTCTCCCACTCTCGGTCGTTCCGGGAGAGCGACCTCTCTCCCCCCCCGATGGAGGAGGGCAGGTGCTGGGTCGTGGACGGTAGCTTTTGATCAACTTGAGGTCAAGGGCTCTTTGGGGGCTTTGTATTGCCGGCGTGGTGGGGGTCAGAGCAAGTAGCAGGAGGGGGAGGGTTTATGCTGGGGGGGGGGGGGAGAGAGAGTCATTCATTCTTTGTGGTTCTTGTTTTGTGGGATGTCTGTAAAGAGTAAGAATTTTAGGCTGTACTCAGTCACTGATTAAGTTGAACCATCTGAAACCCGCTCGCCCCACCAGGTCAAGAGGTCAGCATAGCGCAGTGTGGGCCAAAGTGGACATGCCTTTTAGGAAGGGGTTCCTGAACTGGGGTCCATAGACCCCATGGGTTAATGGTAGGCTTCATGGCATAAAAAAAAGGGTTGGGAGCCTGCCTTAGGGTGAGCGGGGTCTGAATTCAGCAGCTAGGACCTGGAGGCATAGAGGGGTGACCATTTAGAATGGAGGCGAGGAAGAATTTCTTTCGTCAGATATGTGGAATCTGTTGCCACAGGCGGGCTGTGGAGGCCGAGTCACTTGGTACATTTAAAGGGGAGGGTGATTGACTCTTGATTAGCCAGGGCTGGTCAGAGAAGAATGGGGTCGGGGGGAGAGATAAATCAGCCATGATGGAATGGTGTAGCAGACTCGATGGGCTGAACGGCCCCGGTTCAGCACCTATGCAGAAAATGGGGCGATGTGGATCGTGCAGGCAGAGGTTTAGCGCGGACTCTCTGGGCCCAGAGGGTCTGGGGTGTGGTTTCCCCTACGCCTTGCCCAAACGCTGCGTGATCAAAGGGGGACGCAGTGGAGGGAGAGCTGCTTCTGGGGGGGGGGGGGGGGGGGCGATTCCGTTCTCTCAGATCACTCCTTTGATGTGGGGAAACATGCACCCCGCCGCTCACGGTCGACGTCCCACTCGCCCACCGGGGGGGGAGGGGGGTGGGGGTGCAAGTACGACCTGCCCGAGCCCACCAACCTTCCTCTCGGCGAAGGTGGAGACGAACTCGTCGCTCATCCTCCGCAGCTCCCGCCCGTACTGCAGGGGCGCACGTGAAGTTCGCCGGCTCCGATCGGGTCCGCGACCGGAACGACGTGGCCTCTACCTCGGGCAGAGGACAGCTTGCGAGGCTGGGAGACCCCATCCCTGAACACGTCCGAATCAGAATCTGTGGGAGAATGCAGAGGGGTCTGAGAGAGAGAAAATGGGGGGGGGGGGGGAGGATATGAGAGGAGAAGGTGGGGAGGGAAGGGGGGAATAGTAATGTTAGAGCAATGAGAGGCATTGATCGTGTCGATGATCAGAAACATAGAAAACCTACACACAATACAGGCCCTTCGGCCCACAAACCTGTGCCGAACATGTCCCCACCTTAGAAATTACTAGGCTTACCCATAGCCCTCTATTTTTCTGAGCTCCAGTACCTGTCCAAGGACCCTATCGTATCCGCCTCCACCACCGTTGCCGGCAGCCCATTCCACGCACTCACCACTCTGCGTAAAAAAACTTACCCCTGACATCTCCTCTGTACCTACTCCCCAGCACCTTAAACCTGTGTCCTCTTGTAGCAACCATTTCAGCCCTGGGAAAAAGCCTCTGACTATCCACACGATCAATGCCTCTCATCATCTTGTACACACCTCTATCAGGTCACCTCTCATCCTCCGTTGCTCCAAGGAGAAAAGGCCGAGTTCACTCAAGCTATTCTCATAAGGCATGCTCCCCAATCCAGGCGACGTCCTTGTAAATCTCCTCTGCACCCTTTCTATGGCTTCCACATCCTTCCTGTAGTGAGGTGACCAGAACTGAGCACAGAACTCCAAGTGGGGTCTGACCAGGATCCTATATAGCTGCAACATTACCTCTCAGCTCCTAAACTCAATCCCACGATTGATGAAGGCCAATGCACCATATGCCTTCTTAACCACAGAGTCAACCTGTGCAGGAGCTTTGAGTGTCCTATGGACTCGGACCCCAAGATCCCTCTGATCCTCCACACTGCTAAGAGTTTTACCATTAATACTATATTCTGCCATCATATTTGACCTACCAAAATGAACCACCTCACACTTATCTGGGTTGAACTCCATCTGCCACTTCTCAGCCCAGTTTTGCATCCTATTAATGTCCCACTGTAACCTCTGACAGCCTTCCACACTATCCACAACACCCCCAACTTTTGTGTCATCAGCAAACTTACTAACCCATCCCTCCACTTCCTCATCCAGGTCATTTATAAAAATCGGGAAGAGTAGGGGTCCCAGAACAGATCCCTGAGTCACTCCACTGGCCACCGACCTCCATGTAGAATATGACCCATCTACAACCACTCTTTGCCTTCTGTGGGCAAGCCAGTTCTGGATCCATCTGCCCATAACTCCTCTCTATCATCTGCTCGCTCTCCCTGACCAGGTGAAGATCATTGAGCTGCCTCTCCAGTTCTTTAACACGGTCCCTTAGGAGCTGCAGCTCGACACACCGGGTGCAGATATGGCCGTCCGAGAGGCTGGGAGACCCCAGGACCTCCCACGTCTGACCACCGAGCACAGAACACCGGCCTCACACACACACACACACTTCCTTCTCTCCGCCGTTGACACCAGTAAGCCCGCCTCACCTCGTCCGTTTACCGCCGAAGCTCTATCGCTCCGCTGCCGCTGGATGCGGCGGACTTCCTTTCAAACCTTTGGGCGCTCTACGGGCCGACATCACGCACCTGCGCAGTCTCGCCTCTCTTTTACCCTGTGTAGTAAAAACTGCCTTCACTCCCGAAATCAGCCGTTCACTCGTGGCCTTCTGGGCTTTTTCCCAGGCTTGAAATGGCTAACACGAGAGGGCACAGGTTTAAGGTGCTGGGGGGTAGGTACAGAGGAGATGTCAGGGGTAAGTTTTTTACTCAGAGAGTGGTGAGTGTGTGGAATGGGCTGCCGGCGACGGTGGTGGAGGCAGATACAATAGGGTCTTTCAAGAGACTCCTGGACAGGTACATGGAGCTTCAAAAAATAGCTATGGGTAACCCTAGGTAATTTCTAAGTTACGAATATGTTTGGCACAGCTTTGTGGGCCGAAGGGCCTGTATTGTGCTGTAGATTTTCTATGTTACTATATAAATAACACACAAAAACAGGCTTTTCTCCACCTTACCCCCGACCAAGACCTGATTTTGTCTCGTCTGCCACACTTGGGCCATATCCGTCTATCTGTCAAAATACTTCCTTAAATAAAATGTTATTGTAAATGCCTCAACCACTTCCTCTAGTAATTGGCTCCATATACCGACCGTCCCCTGGGTGAAAAGCGTGCCTCTGGGGTCCCTTTTAAATCTCACCTTAAACCTGTGGCCTCTAGTTTAAGACGCCCCCTACTCAGGGGAAAAGACAGCGAGGGTAAGCCCCTCTCCATTTTATCAACCTCTGTGTCAGGGGTAAGCTTTTTTATGCAGAGTGGTGGGCAGCAAGCAGTAGCGATGGTGGATACAACAGGGTCTTTTAAGAGTTTACTGAATAGTTACATGGAGCTTAGAAAAATAGAGGGCTATGGGTAAGACTAGGTAGCTCTAAGGTAAGGACGTGTTCGGCACAACTTTGTGGGCTGAAGGGCCTGTATTGTGCTGTAGGGTTTCTATAAGATTTCCCCTCAGCCTCCTCCACCGCAGGAAGGCAGTCCCAGATGAGCGTTCCGACAACCATCTGGCACGGTGGGGCTACGGGACACGGCACCGGAAAAGCTGCAGAGAGTTGTAAACTCTGTCAGCTCCATCGTGGGCACCAGCCTTTGTAGAATCCAGGGCATCTTCAAGGAGCGATGCCTCAGAAAGGCAGCGTCCATCATTACGGACCCCCACCACCCAGGACATGCCCTCTTCTCATCGCTACCATCAGGGAGGAGGTACAGGAGCCTGAAGGCACACACTCAGCGATTCAGGAACAGCTTCTGCAGTCTGCCATCAGGGAGGAGGTACAGGAGCCTGAAGACACACACTCAACGATTCAGGAACAGCTTCTTCCCCTCTGCCATCAGGGAGGAGGTACAGGAGCCTGAAGGCACACACTCAACGATTCAGGAACAGCTTCTTCCCCTCTGCCATCAGGGAGGAGGTACAGGAGCCTGAAGACGCAAACTCAGCGATTCAGGAACAGCTTCTTCCCCTCTGCCATCAGGGAGGGGGTACAGGAGCCTGAAGACACACACTCAACGATTCAGGAACAGCTTCTTCCCCTCTGCCATCAGGGAGGGGGTACAGGAGCCTGAAGACACACACTCAACGATTCAGGAACAGCTTCTTCCCCTCTGCCATCAGGGAGGAGGTACAGGAGCCTGAAGACACACACTCAGCAATTCAGGAACAGCTTCTTCCCCTCTGCCATCAGGGAGGAGGTACAGGAGCCTGAAGACACACACTCAGCAATTCAGGAACAGCTTCTTCCCCTCTGCCATCGGGGAGGAGGTACAGGAGCCTGAAGACACACTCTCAGCGATTCAGGAACAGCTTCTTCCCCTCTGCCATCAGGGAGGAGGTACAGGAGCCTGAAGACACACACTCAGCAATTCAGGAACAGCTTCTTCCCCTCTGCCATCAGGGAGGAGGTACAGGAGCCTGAAGACACACACTCAGCAATTCAGGAACAGCTTCTTCCCCTCTGCCATCAGGGAGGAGGTACAGGAGCCTGAAGACACACACTCAGCAATTCAGGAACAGCTTCTTCCCCTCTGCCATCAGGGAGGAGGTACAGGAGCCTGAAGGCACACGCTCAGCGATTCAGGAACAGCTTCTTCCCCTCTGCCATCAGGGAGGAGGTACAGGAGCCTGAAGACACACACTCAGCGATTCAGGAACAGCTTCTTCCCCTCTGCCATCAGGGAGGAGGTACAGGAGCCTGAAGACACACACTCAGCAATTCAGGAACAGCTTCTTCCCCTCTGCCATCAGGGAGGAGGTACAGGAGCCTGAAGACACACGCTCAGCGATTCAGGAACAGCTTCTTCCCCTCTGCCATCAGGGAGGAGGTACAGGAGCCTGAAGATACACACTCAACGATTCAGGAACAGCTTCTTCCCCTCTGCCATCAGGGAGGAGGTACAGGAGCCTGAAGGCACACACTCAGCGATTCAGGAACAGCTTCTTCCCTTCTGCCATCAGGGAGGAGGTACAGGAGCCTGAAGGCACACCCTCAGCGATTCAGGAACAGCTTCTTCCCCTCTGCCATCAGGGAGGAGGTACAGGAGCCTGAAGACACACACTCAGCAATTCAGGAACAGCTTCTTCCCCTCTGCCATCAGGGAGGAGGTACAGGAGCCTGAAGGCACACACTCAGCGATTCAGGAACAGCTTCTTCCCCTCTGCCATCAGGGAGGAGGTACAGGAGCCTGAAGACACACACTCAACGATTCAGGAACAGCTTCTTCCCCTCTGCCATCAGGGAGGAGGTACAGGAGCCTGAAGACACACACTCAACGATTCAGGAACAGCTTCTTCCCCTCTGCCATCAGGGAGGAGGTACAGGAGCCTGAAGACACACACTCAGCAATTCAGGAACAGCTTCTTCCCCTCTGCCATCAAGGAGGAGGTACAGGAGCCTGAAGGCACACACTCAACGATTCAGGAACAGCTTCTTCCCCTCTGCCATCAGGGAGGAGGTACAGGAGCCTGAAGACACACACTCAACGATTCAGGAACAGCTTCTTCCCCTCTGCCATCAGGGAGGAGGTACAGGAGCCTGAAGGCACACACTCAACGATTCAGGAACAGCTTCTTCCCCTCTGCCATCAGGGAGGAGGTACAGGAGCCTGAAGACGCAAACTCAGCGATTCAGGAACAGCTTCTTCCCCTCTGCCATCAGGGAGGGGGTACAGGAGCCTGAAGACACACACTCAACGATTCAGGAACAGCTTCTTCCCCTCTGCCATCAGGGAGGGGGTACAGGAGCCTGAAGACACACACTCAACGATTCAGGAACAGCTTCTTCCCCTCTGCCATCAGGGAGGAGGTACAGGAGCCTGAAGACACACACTCAGCAATTCAGGAACAGCTTCTTCCCCTCTGCCATCAGGGAGGAGGTACAGGAGCCTGAAGACACACACTCAGCAATTCAGGAACAGCTTCTTCCCCTCTGCCATCGGGGAGGAGGTACAGGAGCCTGAAGACACACTCTCAGCGATTCAGGAACAGCTTCTTCCCCTCTGCCATCAGGGAGGAGGTACAGGAGCCTGAAGACACACACTCAGCAATTCAGGAACAGCTTCTTCCCCTCTGCCATCAGGGAGGAGGTACAGGAGCCTGAAGACACACACTCAGCAATTCAGGAACAGCTTCTTCCCCTCTGCCATCAGGGAGGAGGTACAGGAGCCTGAAGACACACACTCAGCAATTCAGGAACAGCTTCTTCCCCTCTGCCATCAGGGAGGAGGTACAGGAGCCTGAAGGCACACGCTCAGCGATTCAGGAACAGCTTCTTCCCCTCTGCCATCAGGGAGGAGGTACAGGAGCCTGAAGACACACACTCAGCGATTCAGGAACAGCTTCTTCCCCTCTGCCATCAGGGAGGAGGTACAGGAGCCTGAAGACACACACTCAGCAATTCAGGAACAGCTTCTTCCCCTCTGCCATCAGGGAGGAGGTACAGGAGCCTGAAGACACACGCTCAGCGATTCAGGAACAGCTTCTTCCCCTCTGCCATCAGGGAGGAGGTACAGGAGCCTGAAGATACACACTCAACGATTCAGGAACAGCTTCTTCCCCTCTGCCATCAGGGAGGAGGTACAGGAGCCTGAAGGCACACACTCAGCGATTCAGGAACAGCTTCTTCCCTTCTGCCATCAGGGAGGAGGTACAGGAGCCTGAAGGCACACCCTCAGCGATTCAGGAACAGCTTCTTCCCCTCTGCCATCAGGGAGGAGGTACAGGAGCCTGAAGACACACACTCAGCAATTCAGGAACAGCTTCTTCCCCTCTGCCATCAGGGAGGAGGTACAGGAGCCTGAAGGCACACACTCAGCGATTCAGGAACAGCTTCTTCCCCTCTGCCATCAGGGAGGAGGTACAGGAGCCTGAAGACACACACTCAACGATTCAGGAACAGCTTCTTCCCCTCTGCCATCAGGGAGGAGGTACAGGAGCCTGAAGACACACACTCAACGATTCAGGAACAGCTTCTTCCCCTCTGCCATCAGGGAGGAGGTACAGGAGCCTGAAGACACACACTCAGCAATTCAGGAACAGCTTCTTCCCCTCTGCCATCAAGGAGGAGGTACAGGAGCCTGAAGGCACACACTCAACGATTCAGGAACAGCTTCTTCCCCTCTGCCATCAGGGAGGAGGTACAGGAGCCTGAAGGCACACACTCAACGATTCAGGAACAGCTTCTTCCCCTCTGCCATCAGGGAGGAGGTACAGGAGCCTGAAGACACACACTCAGCAATTCAGGAACAGCTTCTTCCCCTCTGCCATCAGGGAGGAGGTACAGGAGCCTGAAGACACACACTCAGCGATTCAGGAACAGCTTCTTCCCCTCTGCCATCAGGGAGGAGGTACAGGAGCCTGAAGACACACACTCAGCGATTCAGGAACAGCTTCTTCCCCTCTGCCATCAGGGAGGAGGTACAGGAGCCTGAAGACACACACTCAACGATTCAGGAACAGCTTCTTCCCTCTGCCATCAGGGAGGAGGTACAGGAGCCTGAAGACACACACTCAGCAATTCAGGAACAGCTTCTTCCCCTCTGCCATCAAGGAGGAGGTACAGGAGCCTGAAGGCACACACTCAACGATTCAGGAACAGCTTCTTCCCCTCTGCCATCAGGGAGGAGGTACAGGAGCCTGAAGGCACACACTCAACGATTCAGGAACAGCTTCTTCCCCTCTGCCATCAGGGAGGAGGTACAGGAGCCTGAAGACACACACTCAGCAATTCAGGAACAGCTTCTTCCCCTCTGCCATCAGGGAGGAGGTACAGGAGCCTGAAGACACACACTCAGCGATTCAGGAACAGCTTCTTCCCCTCTGCCATCAGGGAGGAGGTACAGGAGCCTGAAGGCACACACTCAACGATTCAGGAACAGCTTCTTCCCCTCTGCCATCAGGGAGGAGGTACAGGAGCCTGAAGGCACACACTCAACGATTCAGGAACAGCTTCTTCCCCTCTGCCATCAGGGAGGAGGTACAGGAGCCTGAAGATACACACTCAACGATTCAGGAACAGCTTCTTCCCCTCTGCCATCAGGGAGGAGGTACAGGAGCCTGAAGACACACACTCAGCGATTCAGGAACAGCTTCTTCCCCTCTGCCATCAGGGAGGAGGTACAGGAGCCTGAAGATACACACTCAACGATTCAGGAACAGCTTCTTCCCCTCTGCCATCAGGGAGGAGGTACAGGAGCCTGAAGGGCCACACTCAACGATTCAGGAACAGCTTCTTCCCCTCTGCCATCAGGGAGGAGGTACAGGGGCCTGAAGACACACACTCAACGATTCAGGAACAGCTTCTTCCCCTCTGCCATCAGGGAGGAGGTACAGGAGCCTGAAGGCACACACTCAGCGATTCAGGAACAGCTTCTTCCCCTCTGCCATCAGGGAGGAGGTACAGGAGCCTGAAGACACACACTGAACGATTCAGGAACAGCTTCCTCCCCTCTGCCATCCGATTTCTGAACGGACATTGAACCCACGAACACCACCTCACTATTACCTTTGCTTTCTTTTTACTCAACTTAGCTTTCATATCCTTTTATTTATAATTTTTTAAATGTAATTGCGCACCGTACTGCCGCAGCAAAACAACAAATTTCATGGCACTCGTCGGCGATAATCAACCTGATTCTGACGATGAAATGCAATGCTTTGCGTTAGCAACCAACACGTCGAAGGACGTGCTGGAGGCAGCCCGCAACTGGAGTACTTGGAGCACTGGGTGCAGTTCTGGGTCACCTCCCTACAGGAAAGACGTATGTAAGGTTGAAAGAGTACAGGGAAAATTTACCGGGATGTTGCCGGCTCTGGGGGACCTGAATTATAAGGAAAGATTGAATTGGTTAGGGCTTTATTCCTGGGAATGTCGAAGATTGCGGGGAGATTTGACAAAGCTATGCAAAATGATGAGGGGTACAGATCGGGTAAATGCAAGCAGGCATTTTCCACTGAGGTGGGGTGGGACTACAACCAGAGGTCATGGGTTAAGGGTGAAAGGTGAAAAGTTTCAGGGGAACGTGAGGGGAAACTTCTTCACTCGGAGGGTGGTGGGAGTGAGGGACGAGCTGCCAGAGCAAGTGGTGCATGTGAGCTCGATTTCAATGTTTAAGAGGAGTTTGGACAGGGACGAGGATGGGAGGGCTGTGGTGCCGGTGCAGGTCGAGGGGAATCGGCAGTTTAAATGGTTCGGTATAGACTAGATGGGCCAAAGGGCCAGTTTCTGTACCGTGGCCGACATTCTGGCGCCAGCGGAGCGCAGCAGGACAACACAAGATTCGGGTTTTACTTGCCAGAGCGCACAGTGTCGTGCGCCGTTTGCGTTTAACAAGCAACGCAACCGTCGCCAACAGAGCCCGTGCACGGCGTCGGGCGGAGCAACAGGGAACATTACCGGCAACAGAAGAGTGACCCATTCCTCCTTCCCATCCACGTGTCCCCCAACCCCAACCCAAGCCCCCTTTCAGACATTCATGCCCCCCCACCCCCCGTCCAGGCCATTTGGCCCACCAGACCCCAACTTCGGACTTCGCCGGCCTCGACTGGCGCCGAACCCACGAGCCGGGGCTTCGAAGAGAAGGGAGGTGCCCACGAATCTCCCCTCCAGGGAGCGCCTACCTCCAGGCTGCCTGCCTCGCTCCTCTGGGAACGGATCCGACGGGTATTCCGCAATCTGGAAGTGTTTTGCCATCACATCCCGGGGTGGGGGGGGGGGGCGCGCTGGAAGGCAGAGAGGGCAGGAGGTCAGTGGTGATGGGGAGCCAGGGGCACGTGAGAGAGGGGCTCTGAATCTCAGAATGGGGGAAGAGGCTAAATGGGGAAATCAGCAGGACAGAAGGGACGATCAGGAACGAGGGGGTGGGGAAAAAGAGGTGGGGGGGGTCATCGAAGAGCTCTGAGGGATGGGAATAAGGAGTGGAGGTCAGAGATCGAGGGGGATCAGGGGAGAAAAGACCGAGACAGGAAGGGCACTGGGGAGAGCAGAGTGAGGGGGGGGGGGGGGAGTCAGACGCAGGGGAACCGAGAGCAGAATGAGAAGGGACTCAGAGACAAGGGTTCGAAGGGGGCGTTTCAGGGGGAGGAGGAACGGAGACGGCAAATAGGGAGGTTAAGGTAAAGGAAGAATGATTTGTTCCTTTGGAGACAATGATCATATTATGAGTGAATTTGAGAGGGAGAAGCACAAGTCAGATGTATCAGTATCGCAACGGAATAGAGGGAATTTCAGAGGCATGAGAGAGGAGTTTTCCCAGGTGGACTGGAGGATACCGATGGGGGTGACAGCAGAACAGAAATGGCTGAAGTTTCTGGGAATAGTTCACAAGGTGCAGGATAGATATGTCCCACAGAAGTCGTTCTCAAAATGGCAGGGGTAGGCAACCGTGGCTGACAGAGGAAGTTGGGGGACTGCATAAGAGCCAAGGAACGGGCATATAAGGTAGCAAAAGTGAGTGGGAAGTTGGATGATTGGGAAGATTTTAAAACCCAACAAAAGGCAACTAAAAAAGCTACAAGAAGGGAAAAGATGAAATATGAGAGTGGACTAGCCAATAATGTAAAGCAGGATTTGAATTTTTTTTTCATTTATATGAAGAGTAAAAGGGAGGTGTGAGTTGATATTGGACCACTGGAAAATGATGCTGGTGAGGTAGTAATGGGGGACAAAGTAATGGCAGATGAACTTAATGGGTACTTTGCATCAGTCTTCACTGTGGAAGACACTAGCAGTGTGCCAGAGGTCCGTGAGTGTCAGGGAGCAGGAGTGAGTGTTGTTGCTATTACAGAGGAAAAAGTGCCAGGCAAACTCAAAGGTCTTGAGGTGGATAAGTCACCTGGGACAGATGGACAACATCCCCGAGTCTGGAGAGAGGTTGCTGAACTGACGCATTGGTCGTGATCTTCCAAGAATCACTTGACTCTGGCACGGTCCTGGAGGACTGGAAGATTGCAAACGTCCCTCCGCTCTTTAAGAAGGGAGGAGAGAGAGGACATTACAGGCCAGTGAGCCTAACCTCAGTGGTTGGGAAGGTGTTGGAGTCTATTATTAAGGGTGAGGTTTGGGGGAACCTGGAGACTAATGATAAAATAAGTCAAAGTCAGCATGGTTTTTGTAAAGGGGAATCTTCCCTGACAAATCTGTTGGAGTCCTTCGAGGAAGTAACAAGCAAAGGAGAGGCGGTGGATGCGTTCAATCGGATTTTCAGAAAGCTTTTGATAAGGTGCCACACACGAGGCTGCTTAACAAGATAAAATCCTATGGTGTTACAGGACAGATACTGGCATGTCCAGCAGATTGGCTGACAGGCAGGAGGCAGTGAGTGGGAATAAGAAATACCTTTTCTGATTGGCTGCCGGTGACTAGTGGTGTTCCTCAGGGGTCAGTATTGGGAACACTGCTTTTCACAATGTCTGTCAGTGATTTGGATAATGGAATTGGTGGCTTTGTGGCAAAGTTTGTGGACGATATGAAGATAGTTGGAGGGGTAGGTCGTGCTGAGGAAGCAACGCGATTGCAGCAGGACTTGGACAAATTGAAGAATGGGGAAAAAGCGACAGATGGAATACGTTGTTGGGAAATGTACGATAATGCATTTTGGTAAAAGGAACAATAGTGCGGACTGTTATCTAAACGGGGAGAAGGTTCAAACATCAGAGGTGCAGAGGGACTTGGGGGTCCTCGCGCAAGACTCCCAGAAGGTTGGGTCTGTGGTAAAGAAGGCAGATGCAATGTTGGCATTTATTTCAAGGGGAATAGAATATAAAAGCAGGGAGATAATGCTGAGTCTTTATAAGACACTAGTCAGGCCGCACTGGGAGTATCGTCAACAGTTTTGAGCACCGTATGTCGGAAGGGATGTGTTGTCATTGGAGAGAGTCCAGAGGGGGTTCTTGAGGATGATTCCAGGGGATGAAGGGGTTAACATGTGAGGAGTGTTTGGCAGCTTTGGGCCTGAACTCACTGGAATTTAGAAGAATGTGGGGGTGGGGTGGGGGGGAATCTCATTGAAACCTACCGAATGCTGAAAGGACTAGATGGGGTGGGTGTGGAGAGGATGTTTCCTCTGGTGGGGGTATCCAGAACTAGAGAGCACAGCCTCAAAATTGAGGGGTGACCCTTTAGAACAGAGGTAAGAAGATGTTTATCTAGCCAGAGAGCAGTGAGTCTGTGGGATGCTCTGCCACAGACTGTGGTGGAGGCCAAGTCCGTGGGTATATTTAAGGCGGAAATTGATCTTTTACTGAACAGTCAGGGCATCAAAGGATATGGGGTTGAGTGGGATCCAGGATCAGCCATGATGGAATGGCGGTACAGACTCGATGGGCTGAATGGCCTAATTATGTTCCTATCTCTCATAGTTTTATAAGGTGGGAGAAAAGGAGGTGGCGTGGGAGAGGGGAGATGAGGTGAGGATATTCGATGGGGTGGGCACAGAACGAGAGATTGAATCAGTGGGGTCGGAAGAGGAGGGAGTAAGAGGGTGGGGGTAAATAGAAGTGGGGGGAGGAGATGAGAAATTGGGGTTCAACCCCCCAATCTCGTGTCAGAAAACTCATTCCCCCGATCGCTGTCCGAGCCGCTCCCCCTCCCGGGACACACGGACTCATCGAGCCGTTCGGCTGCCCCCGGGACCCAAGCACTCACACAGGTGCCCCGCTCCTCCCCGGGACACGAACACTGACCGAGACGCCCCGCTCCCCCCGGGACACGGACACTGACCGAGACGCCTCGTTCCCCCCGGGACATGGTCACTGACCGAGACGCCCCGCTCCCCCCGGGACACGGACACTGACCGAGACGCCTCGTTCCCCCCAGGACACGGACAGCGACCGAGACGCCCCCCTCCCCCCGGGACACGGACACTGACCGAGACGCCCCCCTCCCCCCGGGACACGGACACTGACCGAGATGCCTCGCTTCCCCCGGGACACGGACAGCGACCGAGACGCCCCGCTCCCCCCGGGACACGGACACTGACCGAGATGCCCACTCCCCCCGGGGACACGAACGCTGACCGAGACACCCCGCTCCTCCCCGGGACACGAACACTGACCGAGACACCCCGCTCCTCCCCGGGACACGAACGCTGACCGAGACGCCCCCACTCCCCCGGGACACGAACACTGACCGAGACGCCCCGCTCCTCCCCGGGACACGAACACTGACCGAGACACCCCGCTCCCCCCGGGACACGAACACTGACCGAAACGCCTCGCTCCTCCCCGGGACACGAACGCTGACCGAGACGCCCCGCTCCTCCCCGGGACACGAACACTGACCGAGACGCCCCACTCCCCCGGGACACGAACACTGACCGAGACGCCCCGCTCCCCCGGGACACGAACACTGACCGAGACGCCCCCGCTCCCCCCGGGACACGAACAGTGACCGAGACGCTCCCCCCGGGACACGAACACTGACCGAGACTCCCACTTCCCCCGGGACACGAACACTGACCGAGACGCCCCGCTCCTCCCCGGGACACGAACGCTGACCGAGACGCCCCGCTCCTCCCCGGGACACGAACACTGACCGAGACACCCCGCTCCCCCCGGGACACGAACACTGACCGAAACGCCTCGCTCCTCCCCGGGACACGGACAGCGACCGAGACGCCTCGCTCCTCCCCGGGACACGGACAGCGACCGAGACGCCTCGCTCCTCCCCGGGACACGGACAGCGACCGAGACACCCCGCTCCTCCCCGGGACACGGACACTGACGGAGACGCTCCGCTCCTCCCCGGGACACGAACACTGACCGAGACGCCCACTCCCCCCGGGACACGAACACTGACCGAGACGCCCCGCTCCTCCCCGGGACACGGACAGCGTCCGAGACGCCCCGCTCCTCCCCGGGACACGGACACTGACCGAGACGCCCCGCTCCTCCCCGGGACACGGACGCTGACCGAGACACCCCGCTCCCCCCGGACACGGGCCGAGCCGCCCCGCTCCCCCGGAGTTCACGCACCTCCCACCGATCACGAATCGGCCTGGCGCCCTCTGACTGCCGCGCTTCCGGGATTGACGTCACGTGCTCCCGGCCAATGGCGAAACGGCACAGGAAGTGACGCAATGACTCTAAACGGCGGGAGGGACAGGGCGACGGGGAGGGCGGTGGAGTGTGGTGGGAGGGGAAAGGGGGAGTGTGAGGGGAGGGTAGAGTGAGGGATAGGTGAGGGAAGGAAGGGGCGAGGGAAGTGTAAAGAGGAGGGGAGAGGTAGGGGTGGGAGGAAAGAAGCGGGAGTGGGATAGGAAGGGGGTGTGAGAGGAGAGGGAAGGTGTGAGGGGGAGAGAGGTGGGAAGTGAGGGGAGAGGTAGGGGAAGGAGGGAGGGGTTGGGAGGAGAGGGAAGGTGATGGAAAGAGGGTGTGAGAGGGGAGGGGGAGTGAGTCAGGAGGGGTAAGAGTGGAGAGGAGGGAGCAGATGAGTGTGAGGTGAGTGGACAAGAGGGGAGGATGATGGGGAGGGGATCAGAGGGTGACGGGAGAAAGGTGGTGAGGGGAAGCAGTGAGGAGGAAGGGAGGGGATGAAGGGATTGTGTCTCAAACAGCTTCTGACAACCAAGTCCGTCTCCCGGCCTTCCCGTGTGGTTTAGCTACTAAGCCCGGCAGCTCTGTTCCTACTGACTAGCTTGTGATAGTGTGTGGGGCGGGGTGTTGTTTCAGAAGGTGTGAGGGGTCTGTGAAGGAGGGGGAAGGGTGTGGAGAGGGATCAGGGTGGGTTGGGTTACGAGGGTGAAGGGAGTGAGTGACTGTGGGAGTTGTGGGGCAGTGTGAGGGGTTGCTGCGGGGGGAGGGGTGCTCTCTGTGTGTATGGTTGTGGGAGGAGTGGAGCTGTGTGAGATGAGGTGAGTGGGACTGAGGGGGCACTGAGTGAAGGTAGTACAGCGGGAAGGAGCCCGAGGGAATAAGATTCAGAAGGAACAGAGAGTGGGGGAGAAAGAAATGGATGGGGGGGGGGGGAGGGAAAGGGAAGGGACTTCATCAGTCCTGATGAAGGGTCTCAGCCTGAAACGTTGACTCTTTATTCCCCTCCGCAGATGCTGCCTGACCTGCTGAATTCCTCCAGCATTTTGTGTGAGGGGAAGGGAGGAGTAGGGTGTAGAATGGAGTGAATGAGGAACGGGGAAGGTTCAGGCAGGGAGGCAGAGGGGGTGGGATAACTTTACTGGTTAAAACAAATCATATCCTTAGAAAGAGGTGACATAGGAACGGAATCCTGTGAGCAGAGTTAAGAAACTGCGACGGGAGTTATTTACAGGCCTCTGAACAGCAGCGAGGAAGCGGGGTACAAATTACTTTGGGAGGTAGAAAATGCGTATCAAAAGGGCAAAGCTGTGATAATCATGGGGGACTTCTATATGCAGTTAGATGTGGAAAATCAGGCTGGTCCTGGATCCCGAGAGAGGGAATTTGTAGAATGCCTACAAGGTGGCTTTCTAATGGTTGAGTATAGTAGCGGAAAGGCATTTCTGGATTAGGTCTTATGTAATGAACCAGTTTTGATTAGTGAGCTTAAGGTGAAGGAACCCTTAGGAGGCAGCGATCATAATGTGATAGAATTCACCCTGTGGTTTGAGAGGGGGAAACTAAAACTGCAGTGGAGTAAAGGGATTTACAGTCATGACAGAGGAGCTTGCTAAGTTGATTGGAAGGGAACACTAGCAGGGATGACGGCAGAACAACGGGGATTGTGGCTGGAGGTAATTCGGAAGACGCAGAATTGGTTCATTGCAAAGAGGAGGAAGAAGCCTTCTAAAGCCAGGATGAGGCTTCAAAAATTGGACTTGGGGGGTCCTCGTGCAGGATACCCTAAAGGTTAACCACCAGGTTGGATCAGCAGTAAGGAAAGCGAATGCTATGTTGGCATTCATTTCAAGAGGAATAGTGTATAAGAGTAAGGAGGTGTTGATGAGGCTCTATGGGGCACTGGTCAGACCCCATTTGGAATACTGTGTGCAGTTTTGGACCCCCTATCTTAGAAAGGATGCGCTGGTGTTGGAAAGAGTTCAGAGAAGATTTACGAGGATGATCCCTGGAATGCAGTGACTAACATATGAGGAGCGTTTGTCAGCTCTTGGACTGTATTCATTAAGAGTATAGAAGAATGAGAGGGGATCTCATAGAAACATTTCGAATGTCGAAAGGGTTGGACAGAGCAGATGTGGAAAGGCTGTTTCCCTTGGTGGGTGAGTCCAGGACAAGAGGCCACAGTCTTAGGATGAGAGGGTACCCATTTAAAACAGAGATAAGGAGAATATATTTTAGCCAGGGGGTCGTGGATTTATGGAATTCGTTGCCACATACAGCTGTGGAGGCCCGATCATTGAGGGTGTTTAAGGAGAAGATTGATAGGTATCTAATTAGTCAGGGTATCAAGGGATATGCGGACATTGGAACTAGATGGGAGAATAGTTTAGCTCATGGTGGAGTGGCGGCGCAGACTCGATGGGCCGAATGGCCTACTTCTGCTCCCTTGTCTTGTGATGAGGCGACGAGACTGCCCAAAGAGAGGCCATACAATGTGGCCAAAATCAGTGGGGAGCTCGAAGTTGGGGAAGCCTTTAAAAGCCAATAGAAGGCAATTAAAAATGCAGAGAAGAGATTAAATGTGAAGGTAAGATAGCCAATAATAAAAAGGAGGACGCCAATGCTTTTTCAGATATTTAAAGAGTAAAAGAGGAGTAGGTTCCTTAATATTGTTATAGTTGGGGGTGGTAATGGGGATAAGCTCCCATTACTTATTAAAAGCTCCCAATAGCGACTCAAATAGCCTCTGACAACCAAGTCCAGCTCCTGGCCTTCACGTGTGGCTTAGCCACTAAGCCCGGCGGGACCGTTGCTACTGACGGGAGAAGGGGCGAAGGGGGCCTTAAAACCAGTCGCTTCAGACAGATAGGGGCTCGTCAGCCGTGGTTGGCAGACGACAGGAGAATGGGGGTCGGGGGGGATAATAAATCAGCCCCGATGGAAAGGTAGAGCATACTCGATGGGCCGAATGGCCTATTTAAGCTCATAGAATGATGGAGCTGGTTGGTAGAGAACGAGAGATGGGGGCATGAGGGCAGCACAAAGGGTCAGAGTGTGAGATAAGACCGTCCGATATAGGAGCAGAATGAGGCCATTTGGCCAATCGAGTCTGCTCCGCCATTTCACCATGGCTGATCCAATTCCCCTCTCAGCCCCAATATCCTGCCTTCTCCCCGTATCCCTTCATACCCTGACCAATCAAGATTCTATCAACCTATGTCTGAGCGTCATAGGAAGTCATTCCTACCTGTGGCCATCAAACTTTACAACTCCTCCCTCGGAGTGTCGGACACCCTGAGCCAATAGGCTGGTCTTGGACTTATTTCCACTTGGTGTAATTTACTTATTATTATTTAATTATTTATGGTTTTATATTGCTATATTTCTACGCTATTCTTGGTTGGTGCGACTGTAACGAAACCCAGTTACCCTTGGGATCAATAAAGTATGTCTGCCTTGAATATACATAAAAGACTCGGCCTCCACAGCTGCCTATGGCAAAAAATTTCAGACTCACCCCTCTCTGGCTAAAGAAATTCCTTCTCATCTCCATTCTAAAAGGACGCCCCTCTATTCTGAGGCTGTGTCCTCTGGTCCTAGACTCCCCCCACTATAGGAAACATCCTCTCCACATCCACTCTATCTGTGTCCTCTGGTCCTAGACTCCCCCACTATAGGAAACATCCTCTCCACATCCACTCTATCTGTGTCCTCTGGTCCTAGACTCCCCCACTATAGGAAACATCCTCTCCACATCCACTCTATCTGTGTCCTCTGGTCCTAGACTCCCCCACTATAGGAAACATCCTCTCCACATCCACTCTATCTGTGTCCTCTGGTCCTGGACTCTCCCACTATAGGAAACATCCTCTCCACATCCACTCTATCTGTGTCCTCTGGTCCTAGACTCTCCCACTATAGGAAACATCCTCTCCATATCCACTCTATCTGTGTCCTCTGGTCCTGGACTCCCCCACTATAGGAAACATCCTCTCCACATCCACTCTATCTGTGTCCTCTGGTCCTGGACTCTCCCACTATAGGAAACATCCTCTCCACATCCACTCTATCTGTGTCCTCTGGTCCCAGACTCCCCCACTATAGGAAACATCCTCTCCACATCCACTCTATCTGTGTCCTCTGATCCTAGACTCCCCCCTATAGGAAACATCCTCTCCACATCCACTCTATCTGTGTCCTCTGGTCCCAGACTCCCCCACTATAGGAAACATCCTCTCCACATCCACTCTATCTGTGTCCTCTGATCCTAGACTCCCCCCTATAGGAAACATCCTCTCCACATCCACTCTATCTGTGTCCTCTGATCCTAGACTCTCCCACTATAGCAAACATCCTCTCCACATCCACTCTATCTGTGTCCTCTGATCCTAGACTCCCCCCTATAGGAAACATCCTCTCCACATCCACTCTATCTGTGTCCTCTGGTCCCAGACTCCCCCACTATAGGAAACATCCTCTCCACATCCACTCTATCTGTGTCCTCTGATCCTAGACTCCCCCACTATAGGAAACATCCTCTCCACATCCACTCTATCTGTGTCCTCTGGTCCTAGACTCCCCCCTATAGGAAACATCCTCTCCACATCCACTCTATCTGTGTCCTCTGGTCCTAGACTCTCCCACTATAGCAAACATCCTCTCCACATCCACTCTATCGAGGCCTTTCACCATTCGATAGGTCTTAATCAGGTCACCAGAGCCACCAAACACTCTTCATATGACAAGCCATTCAATCCTGGAATTAGTTCTGTGGGCCTCCTTTGAGCTCTCTTCAGTGTCAGCACATCCTTTCTAAGATGGTGGGGGGGGGGGGGGGACACACAGGGTGAAGGGAATAGCAGGTATTATGAGGAGTGATGTGTGTGGGGGGGTGGGGACAGTGAGAGTGAGGTGAAAAGATTGAGGTGGGCGTGGAGCGGAGAGGAAGATAGACAACTGAACGGAGGGGGTGGGCGTGCTGTGTGAGGGCCCCGTGGGTCTCGCCCTCCTGCAATGCAGTGACCCCCTCAGTTAGTCTGGAGTGACGTAGCATCGGTCTATTCTTGCCGCAGGTACCGAGATAATGTGGAAAAGCTTGCCTTGCACACTGCACAAATCAGCTCATTACGCAGTGCGTTGAGGGACAAATCCAAGATTCTTTGCAACCCTAAGATTTGAATCTTCTCCCCGTTTAGAAAATAGTCTACATCTTTATTCCTTCCAACAAAGTGCCTGACAGCTCACTTCCCGACATCAGCCATGATGGAATGGTGGAACAGATGGGCCGAATGGCCTCATTCTCCTCCTATGTCTTATATTCGAATGACAGTGGACAACAAAGATTTTGCTTCCTGAATACCTTCTGGGTGTATCTGATGGTTTTTGGGCTGCTGATCATGAAAATCACCATGGAATTTCCCTACTACACACCATTGTTTCGAAACCGCCTGTGTTTTTTTAAAAAAAAATTTCAATTCATAATCCAAGAATAACTGATGCCAAAATCAAGGAGGGTATTTTTTTATTGGTCCACAAATCAAACAGGTCATCGATGACAGGCAATTCGAAGATCTTCGAGTGGGACCGGAGAAAATGGCATGGGAGGCATTCAAGGATGTTGTTGAAAATTTTCTTGGCAGCGACAGAGCGCCGGACAACGTGCTTCTAGCAGACAAAACCACAAAGTGCAACATGTCGCTAAAGACTCATTTCCTGCATTCCCATTTGGACTTCTTCCCCGCAAATCTCGGCGCCGTCACGGTGAAAGGTTTCACCCGGACATTGCGGTCACCAGGGCAACTGGAATTCATCAACGCTGGCTGATTAGCGTTTGGAACTTAAGCGAGAAGTCTTAGACACTGGGTACAAATGAAAATCACCAACAAACCATTTTTTTAGCTTAGTTGAACTAAGTGTCAGCACGGTTGTGCGGTGCTTTCTATTCAATGAAAGTTAACTTCTTGTTTCTCCATATTTCTAGGTGATACAAGTAGTCTGAAGTTATATTTGTGTTTATCTTCAAGCGGTCTATGATAAACAAAGCAAAATTCCGAGGAAGCAACACTTTGGAAGAAAATAGTTCTGTGTAACAGTGACGGAGAAATGGCAGTGTAGGGAAACGTCAAGGTAGGTTTGCGAGGTCAAGAGTCTATCTTACTGTACATGGCAGCCATTGATAACAGCGTAGAATCTGACCTCAATCCTGGAGGGACATTCATCCACGGATGGGAGGGGTATGGTCTTGGTGTGGGTTGATGGGACTAGGCAGAATAACAGTTTGGCAGGAACTAGATGGGCCGAGGGGCTTGAGTCCGCGCCGTACGACCCTGGGTGTCTGGACGAGCTCAAGGCAGAGGAGGTCAGGGACCCGGTGCCAGTAACGGGGATTAGTGCAGATGATCCAGAGAGGCACACAGCACAGAAACAGGCCCTTCGGCCTGTCTTGCTACTCCCGTTTGGCCTGGACCCCTCTAAACCTCAGCACTTTAACATTGTCCCTATCAAAGCGGCCACTGACTGTATACATACTTAGATAATAACTCCGCAGTTTCTTGCGGTTATGGGCAGAGTTGTTACCCTCGTGCCCTGCACGGCCGAGCGGTGACCAAAATGCCCGCAAGCACACAGCCTTTGTTGACACGCAGCTGGAATTTTCTTTTATATAATGTTAATAGAATTTTTAAATTGGGTTTGATACAACTTTGAAATCTGTGTTAATATGATTGTGAAATTCCCTGCAATTCATTGTGTGTTCATGAATACAATCCATAAATTTTCTGAATAGCAGCGTCTAATTTGAAACATCTTAGAGCTTCAGTGTATTCACACCGCCAGTGTTTCAAGGTGCAACCATGTCACAAATTGCCGCAATAAACCCAGAATGGAACTCGGTAGCTCATTGTAACTGAACCACTGGCCCGTTGAACACTGACGCTGTCTAGTCAAAAGATCGTAAAGTGTGAAGGAACGTGAAGTGTGAATGGAGTGCCGCGCCATTTTCAGGACATGTGAAAATTTCCTGACTGGTCGGTCCAAGGTAGAGGGGACATTGGCTGTTGCCATCACGACGAGTTGGATGGGATGTTTTCTTTAGTGCATTGATAAAAATAGGCGGGGGTGCCGAGTTTCTTTAGCTTCCCGAGGAAGTAGAGATGTCGATCCACTTCCTTTCGCCTTTTCACACCGCCTCACTCCTCTCCGGGTGAAAGGACTTGGTCTGAAACGTGGGCCGTCCATTTTCTGCCCCTCCACCGATTCAGTCCACGTTTCCTGTCCCCTTGGTTGTAGACCCCGGGGCATAAACGCTAGGAGCTGTCTGCCGATAGTCACAAGAGATTCTGCAGATTGCTGGAAATCCTGAGCAAGCTGGAGGAGCTCGGCAGGTCAGGCAGCGTCTGTGGATGGGAATACCCAGTCAATGTTTTGGGCTGAGACCTTCGGGTCGCTGCACAGGTTGATAGGGTAGTTAAGAAGGCCTATGGGATGCTAGGCTTCATAAACGGGGATTGAGTTCGAGAGTAGAGAGGTCATGTTGTAACTCTACAAATCTCTGGTGAGACCGCACTTAGAGTATTGTGTTCAGTTCTGGTCCCCTCATTATAGGAAGGATGTGGAAGCTATGGAGAGGGTGCAGAGGAGATTTACCAGAACGTTGTCTGGTTTGGAGAACATATGAAGCAAGGTTAGCAGAGCTGGGACTTTTCTCTTTGGAGCGTAGAAGAACGAGAGGGGACTTGATAGAGGTCTACAAGATTATGAGAGGCATAGATAGGGTGGATAGTCAGTACCTGTTTCCCAGGGCACCAATAGCAAACACCAGAGGGCATCTGTACAAAATTAAGGGAGGGAAGTTTAGGGGAGACATCAGGGGTAAGTTTTTTTACACAGAGGGTTGTGAGTGCCTGGAATAACTTGCCAGGGATGGTGGTGGAGGCTAAAACATTAGGGGTATTTAAGAGCCTCTTGGACAGGCACATGGATGAAAGAAAAATGGAGGGTTATGGGGTAGTGTGGGTTTAGTACTTTTTTTAAGGATTATATGGGTCGGCACAACACGGAGGGCTGAAGGGCCTGTACTGTGCTGTGGTGTTCTATGGTTCCACCAGGGCTAGAAGGGAAAGGGAACGGAGCCAGCATGCGAAGGTGAGACCAAGTTTTGGGGGGGGGGGGGGGGGGGTGGTGAGAGGTCGGGAAGTGATAGCTTCCCGTCTTGGCCCGAAACGTCCAGTCCTTCCCACAGATGCTGTCTGGCCTGCTGAGTTCCTCCAGAATTTTGTGTGTGTTGCTGTCTGCCAATAGTGCTCAGTCTGAGAGATGGGGGGGAACACTTAAAAGAGCAGGTGGAGTGAGCTCGGAGATCTCACTGAAGGGTAGCTTCAAACTGCGAGGGAGAGGGATCATTCATTTGGGGAGGACTAGAATATAAGGATGTAATAGTGAGGCTTTATAAGGCATCTGTCAGACCACACGGAGTATTGTGAGCGGTTTTGGGCCCCTTATTTGAGGAAAAAGAGTGCTGGCATTGGAGAGGGCCCAGTGGGGCTTTAAGAGAATGATTCTGGCAATTAAGGGGTTAATATACGGTGGAGCACGAGTTTAGAAGAACGAGGCGGAGGATCTCGTTAGGGTTGCCACAGAAGTCTGTGCAGGCCACGTATATTTAAAGCGGAGGTTCTTGATTAGTCAGGGTATCAATGGTTACGGGGAGAAAGCAGGAGACTGGGGTTTGAGAGAGATAGTAAATCAGTCACGGTGGAGCAGACTTGATGGGCTGAATGGCCTCATTCTGTTCTTCTGCCTTCTGGCGTAATTACTCTTGAGCATCTGGGTCTGGGGTTGTGAGACTTCATAAGGCAGTGGCTCACAGTATCACTACTCTGTCGAGAATCTGGGTCCAGGATTACAAGGCTTTATACGGCTCTCGCATGGATTACTGTGAGCAGTTTGGGCCCTTTTTCTCAGAAAGGACGCGCTGACGTTGGAGAGGGTTCAAAGGGGGTTCTCGAAATTGACTCTGGGATTGAAAGGGTTGTCATGTGAGAAGCGTTTGATGGCTCTGGGCCTGTACTCACTGGAATTCAGAAGGATGAGGGGTGATCTGATTGAAATCCATCAAATGTTGAAAGGGCTCGATAGGGTGGATGTGGAGAGGATGTTCCCTATGGTTGGGGGGGGGGGGAGCCTAGGACCACAACCTCAGAATAGAGGGGCGTCCTTATAGACACAGAGTAGGAGGTCCAATTAGAACGGGGAATTTTTTTAGCCTGTAAGTGGCGAATCTGTGGAGGCCAAGATTTGAGGCGGAGGTTGATAAGTTTATTGACTGGTCAGGTCCTGAAGGGATACGGGGAGAAGACAGGAGATTGGGGGTTGAGAGGGAAAAATGGACAGGCCACGATGAAATGGCGGAGCAGACTCGATGGGCCAAATGGCCTCATTCTACTCCTATAACCTATGGTAGGATGCAAGCGGTCGGATTGGAGGAACCTGCACCTCACTCCACCGGCAGCAGGGGGAGCTCCTGCTCCTCGGGCGGCGGAGACAGCAAGCCCATTCATTCCCACTTCCTCAGGACCACCCCCTCGGTCTCGCCGAGTTTCAGCGTGGAATTGGCCCAGCAAACCGTCCCACCCCCCAACGATTAACCCTAGCCTCCTCACAGGAAAATTCACAATCACCCATTATCCTACCAACTAGGATCTCTTTGGACTGTGGGAGGAAACGAGAACTCCCGGAGGAAACCCACATGTTCCACGGGAATTTATGCAGAAGTTGCATACAGACGATGCCCGTTTTAAACTCTGGCTGTAACAGCATCGCGCCAACTGCGACGTACTGTAGCTCATCAGGGCAACAGTGACCCCGACCCCACACAATCCCTAAACCTACTCCAACCCCTACGCCCCTGTCACTGTAACCCCCTCCGGCCCCTACACCCCTTCCACTCTCTGTAACCCCATCCGGCCCCTACACCGCTCCCCGTCTCTGTAACCCCCTTCGGTCCCTACACCCCTCCCCGTCTCTGTAAAACCCTCCCATCTCTATAACTCCCTCCGGCCCCAACACCCTTCCTTGCCTCTGTGATAATTGCCCTCTCCAACTCTGCATTCTCCAACCCAAAATGATCTCCAGAGATGATTCTGACGGGCTGTTGAACTTCGGGAGGTATCACAGTGCAGCACTCCCTCCCGACCGGCCCCTCGCACAACACTCCCTCCCGACCGGCCCCTCGCACAACACTCCCTCCCTCCCGACCCCTCCCCTCCCACAGCACTCCCTCCCGAACGGCCCCTCGCACAACACCCTCCCGACCCCTCCCCTCCCACAGCACTCCCTCCCAAACGGCCCCTCCCACAACACTCCCTCCCGACCGGCCCCTCGCACAACACCCTCCCGACCGGCCCCTCGCACAACACCCTCCCGACCCCTCCCCTCTCCTCCCACAACACTCCCTCCCGACCCCTCCTCTCCCCTCGCACAACACTCCCGACCCCTCCCCTCTCCTCCCATAGCACTCCCTCCCGACCGGCCCCTCGCACAACACCCTCCCGACCGGCCCCTCGCACAACACCCTCCCGACCCCTCCCCTCTCCTCCCACAGCACTCCCTCCCGACCGGCCCCCTCGCACAACACCCTCCTGACCCCTCCCCTCTCCTCCCACAACACTCCCTCCCAACCCCTCCTCTCCCCTCGCACAACACCCTCCCGACCCCTCCCCTCTCCTCCCACAACACTCCCTCCCGACCCCTCCTCTCCCCTCCCACAACACTCCCGACCCCTCCCCTCCCACAGCACTCCCTCTCGACCCCTCCTCTCCCCTCCCACAGCACTCCCTCCCGACCGGCCCCTCGCACAACACCCTCCCGACCCCTCCCCTCCCACAACACTCCCTCCCGACCCCTCCCCTCTCCTCCCACAACACTCCCTCCCGACCCCTCCTCTCCCCTCCCACAGCACTCCCTCCCGACCCCTCCTCTCCCCTCCCACAGCACTCCCTCCCGACCGGCCCCTCGCACAACACCCTCCTGACCTCTCCCCTCTCCTCCCACAACACTCCCTCCCGACCCCTCCTCTCCCCTCCCACAACACTCCCTCCCGACCCCTCCTCTCCCCTCCCACAACACTCCCTCCCAAACGGCCCCTCGCACAACACCCTCCCGACCCCTCCCCTCTCCTCCCACAACACTCCCTCCTGACCCCTCCCCTCTCCTCCCACAACACTCCCTCCCGACCCCTCCTCTCCCCTCCCACAGCACTCCCTCCCGACCGGCCCCTCGCACAACATCCTCCCGACCCCTCCCCTCCCACAACACTCCCTCCTGACCGGCCCCTCACACAACACCCTCCCGACCCCTTCCCTCTCCTCCCACAACACTCCCTCCCGACCCCTCCCCTCCCACAACACTCCCTCCCGACCCCTCCTCTCCCCTCCCACAACACTCCCGACCCCTCCCCTCCCACAGCACTCCCTCCTGACCCCTCCCCTCCCACAACACTCCCTCCCAAACGGCCCCTCGCACAACACCCTCCCGACCCCTCCCCTCTCCTCCCACAACACTCCCTCCCGACCCCTCCTCTCCCCTCCCACAGCACTCCCTCCCAACCGGCCCCTCGCACAACACCCTCCCGACCCCTCCCCTCCCACAACACCCTCCCGACCCCTCCCCTCTCCTCCCACAGCACTCCCTCCCAAACGGCCCCTTGCACAACACCCTCCCGATCCCTCCCCTCCCACAACACTCCCTCCCGACCGGCCCCTCGCACAACTCTCCCTCCCGACCGGCCCCTCGCACAACATCCTCCCGACCCCTCCCCTCCCACAACACTCCCTCCTGACCGGCCCCTCACACAACACCCTCCCGACCCCTTCCCTCTCCTCCCACAACACTCCCTCCCGACCCCTCCCCTCCCACAACACTCCCTCCCGACCCCTCCTCTCCCCTCCCACAACACTCCCGACCCCTCCCCTCCCACAGCACTCCCTCCTGACCCCTCCCCTCCCACAACACTCCCTCCCAAACGGCCCCTCGCACAACACCCTCCCGACCCCTCCCCTCTCCTCCCACAACACTCCCTCCCGACCCCTCCTCTCCCCTCCCACAGCACTCCCTCCCAACCGGCCCCTCGCACAACACCCTCCCGACCCCTCCCCTCCCACAACACCCTCCCGACCCCTCCCCTCTCCTCCCACAGCACTCCCTCCCAAACGGCCCCTTGCACAACACCCTCCCGATCCCTCCCCTCCCACAACACTCCCTCCCGACCGGCCCCTCGCACAACTCTCCCTCCCGACCGGCCCCTCGCACAACACCCTCCCGACCCCTCCCCTCTCCTCCCACAACACTCCCTCCCGACCCCTCCCCTCTCCTCCCACAACACTCCCTCCCGACCCCTCCTCTCCCATCCCACAACACTCCCGACCCCTCCCCTCCCACAACACTCCCTCCCGACCCCTCCTCTCCCCTCCCGACCCCTCCTCTCCCCTCCCACAACACTCCCGACCCCTCCCCTCCCACAGCACTCCCTCCTGACCCTTCCCTTCCCACAACACTCCCTCCCAAACGGCCCCTCGCACAACACCCTCCCGACCCCTCCCCTCCCACAACACTCCCTCCCGACCCCTCCCCTCTCCTCCCACAACACTCCCTCCCGACCCCTCCCCTCTCCCCTCCCACAACACTCCCGACCCCTCCCCTCCCACAGCACTCCCTCCTGACCCCTCCCCTCCCACAACACTCCCTCCCGACCGGCCCCTCGCACAACACCCTCCCGACCCCTCCCCTCTCCTCCCACAACACTCCCTCCCGACCCCTCCCCTCTCCTCCCACAACACTCCCTCCCGACCCCTCCTCTCCCCTCCCACAACACTCCCGAACCCTCCCCTCCCACAGCACTCCCTACTGACCCCTCCCCTCCCACAACACTCCCTCCCGACCGGCCCCTCGCACAACACCCTCCCGACCCCTCCCCTCTCCTCCCACAACACTCCTGACCCCTCCCCTCCCACAGCACTCCCTCCTGACCCCTCCCCTCCCACAACACTCCCTCCCGACCCCTCCCCTCTCCTCCCACAACACTCCCTCCCGACCCCTCCCCTCTCCTCTCCTCCCACAACACTCCCTCCCGACCCCTCCTACAACACTCCTGACCCCTCCCCTCCCACAACACTCCCTCCCGACCCCTCCTACAACACTCCTGACCCCTCCCCTCCCACAACACTCCCTCCCGACCCCTCCTACAACACTCCTGACCCCTCCCCTCCCACAACACTCCCTCCTGACCCCCCTCCCACAACACTCCCTTCTGACCCCTCCCCTCCTACACAACACTCCCTCATGATCCCTCCCCTCCCACACAAAACTCCCTCCTGACCCCTCCCCTCCCACACAAATCTCCCTCCTGACCCCTCCCCTCCCACAGCGCTCCCTCCTCTCTATACCCTCACCAGCCCTCCCACAAAGCAGTGCTGGGCTCCTCCCTCCCACCCGGGTGCCAGGGACTTTCGGGGATTCAGGCGGGAGTCTCCCCCACTCCTTTCCTCATTCCCTCACCCTCCATTCTGCACCTGCCACACAGTATGAGTTTATGTCCCCCCAACCTCCACCTAAACTCCCGGCCCTTGCCTCACCCCCTTCTGTGTAAGCCCCTCCCTGCTTACTCACTCCTTTCTTCCTTGTTTCCCCCCCTCCTCCTGTTACCCCCCTCCTTTAGTTGCCCCCTCTCTCCTCCTTTGTTGACCTCATCTGTGGACGCCCCTCCCTTCCCTCATGCTGAGAGAGAGAGTATCTGATCGGAGAGAAGGCTCAGGGGAGATGTGTGCGGGCGAGGGGGAGGGAGGGAGGGAGGAGGAGTAGGAGGAGGAGGGGGAGGGCAAGGGCAGCTGATTTCGGTAGCAAGGTGTTTCGTTGCCTTGGCGTGAGCTGTAATGGCAGGCGATGAGCCCGCCTGCAGTTAAATCAGGAAAGGTCGGGGAAATTTCTCTTTATTTTAAGGTGCTTTGTGCGTTTCTGAAGTCTCTGCAGGGCTTACCTTGTGTGTAGGTGTGTGTCTCTGTATTTGTGTAGGGGTGTGTGTCTCTCTCTCTGTTTTCTGTGACTAGCTTGTGTGTGTGTCTCTCTCTCTGTGTTTGTGGAGCTGTGGGTCTATTTGTGTGTGTCCAAAAATCACCCTGTGTGTCTCTCTCTGTATTCTGTGACTAGCCTGTGTGTGTGTCTCTCTCTCTGTCTGTGTTGCTGTGGGTCTATTTGAATGTGTCCAAAATTCACCCTGTGTGTCTCTCTCTGTATTCTGTGACTAGCTTGTGTGTGTGTGTCTCTCTCTCTCTGTTTGTGTTGCTGTGGGTCTATTTGAATGTGTCCAAAAATCACCCTGTGTGTGTGTCTCTGAACATTTCTCCATCGGTGTCCAAGTCTCTAATTGAGTGCGTCTCTTCAGCTTCCCCTGTGTATGCGTCTCCCTCTCTGTGTGAGTGTCCCTCTTCATAGCCCCCGTGTGTGTGCTGTACTCTCCCCTCCCTTTATTTATGTAGAGACCGGTGCGTGTCTGTGCCCACATTGAGTGAGTCTCTCTTTCTGTCAGCCCAGAACAACCTGAGAGAGTGTGTGTGTGGGTCTCTCTCTCCTCGTCTGTCAGTCTCCTTCCACACGGGGATCATCTTTGTTCAGCTTCTTTGCCTGCACCCTCTCCCTTTCCCTTCCACCCCACCCCGACTGAACGCACAAAGCAGGGGAGGGAAATAGAGTGAGAGAGAGAGAGAGAGAGTGGGCGGGTGCGAGGAGGACAATTCCATCGGATGGGAGAGATGCTGGCAACACTGTCTCCTCTTGCCTGCTTCCTGGATTAAGCCCCCCCCCCCCTGGCCCCACAGAGACCCTCTTCCTCCCCTACCACCCCTCCTCTCCCAAACCTCACCCCCCCACCCCCTCATCCTGCCGCACAACTGCTCTGGAATGCAAGTCACAGGCCAGCGACAAGAAGCCAAGGGAGTGGGATTGAGGAAACTGGAACGACGAGGGAGTCTCCGGAGTTACACAGAGCAACAGGTGAGCGACCTCTCCCCCCCCCCCCCCCCACACTACCCAGAACCCTACAGCCTCCCCCCTGGGTATCTCCCTCTGGGATGGACGGAGGTGGAGAGGATGAGGGGAGGGGGAAGAGGTTGAGGGGGTGTGGCAGGAGACGAGGTTGAGAGTGTGAGGGGGGGCGGAGAGATAGAGGGTTATCAGCTTCTAGGATCTAGAGTGTTTGTTCATTAAAATTCCCAGTAACAGGAAAACTTTTTCTGAGTCTGTTTCACCCCGCTCTCCTGCCCCCATCTCTGGGGGGGGTGGTGGAGAGGAGGGTTAAGGAGAGGTCCACACAGCGGCAGAGAGAGGGGGGGTGTACAGGTTAGCAGGCGAGAGTGAGAGAGCAGTTACCCCGAAAGGCAGGAGATTTCAGGAATACAAAATCGTTCTCCACCTCCCCCACCCCACCCCCAGATGCCAACTGACCACTTAGACCGCAGAAGCTCACCCCTTCCCAGCCTGAGTGTGCATGTCCATCCCGGGGGGAGGGGGGAGTACTGTGGGGCGGTGAGGAGGGAGCGCATTGTGAAGAGCTGCTGTTTTGTTTGACTGTTCCACCTGCTCGCTGGGGAATACATCGGCTGACGATTTGGGAAATCGCGGTGCTCTGGGGCTGAAGTTATTTGTAAACCGATGGGTCACCTGCTTAACAGTGAGTCAGAGGTCGAGGGCTGAATTTCCATTCATCCTTGCCAGCAAGTTAACTTACAACAGGCCAACAGATGCTGTCCCCTGCCCGGGAGTGTGTGATGGGACGGTGTGGAGGGAGATTCACTCTGTGTCTGACCCCGGGAGTGTGTGATGGGACGGTGTGGAGGGAGATTCACTCTGTGTCTGACCCCGGGAGTCTGTGATGGGACGGTGTGGAGGGAGATTCACTCTGTGTCTGACCCCGGGAGTGTGTGATGGGACGGTGTGGAGGGAGTTTCACTCTGTGTCTGACCCCGGGAGTGTGTGATGGGACGGTGTGGAGGGAGTTTCACTCCGTGTCTGACCCCGGGAGTGTGTGACGGGACGGTGTGGAGGGAGATTCACTCTGTGTCTGACCCCGGGAGTCTGTGATGGGACGGTGTGGAGGGAGATTCATTCTGTGTCTGACCCCGGGAGTGTGTGACGGGACGGTGTGGAGGGAGATTCACTCTGTGTCTGACCCCGGGAGTGTGTGACGGGACGGTGTGGAGGGAGTTTCACTCTGTGTCTGACCCCGGGAGTGTGTGACGGGACGGTGTGGAGGGAGATTCACTCTGTGTCTGACCCCGGGAGTGTGTGACGGGACGGTGTGGAGGGAGTTTCACTCTGTGTCTGACCCCGGGAGTGTGTGACGGGACGGTGTGGAGGGAGTTTCACTCTGTCTCTGACTCCGGGAGTGTGTGACGGGACGGTGTGGAGGGAACTTCACTCTGTGTCTGACCCCGGGAGTGTGTGATGGGACGGTGTGGAGGGAGATTCACTCTGTGTCTGACCCCGGGAGTGTGTGATGGGACGGTGTGGAGGGAGATTCACTCTGTGTCTGACCCCGGGAGTGTGTGATGGGACGGTGTGGAGGGAGCTTCACTCTGTGTCTGACCCCGGGAGTGTGTCATGGGACGGTTTGGAGGGAGATTCACTCTGTGTCTGACCCCGGGAGTGCGCGATGGGACGGTGTGGAGGGAGATTCACTCTGTGTCTGACCCCAGGAGTGTGTGATGGGACGGTGTGGAGGGAGATTCACTCTGTGTCTGACCCCGGGAGTGTGTGATGGGACGGTGTGGAGGGAGTTTCACTCTGTCTCTGACTCCGGGAGTGTGTGACGGGACGGTGTGGAGGGAACTTCACTCTGTGTCTGACCCCGGGAGTGTGTGATGGGACGGTGTGGAGGGAGATTCACTCTGTGTCTGACCCCGGGAGTGCGCGATGGGACGGTGTGGAGGGAGATTCACTCTGTGTCTGACCCCGGGAGTGTGTGATGGGACGGTGTGGAGGGAGATTCATTCTGTGTCTGACCCCGGGAGTGTGTGATGGGACGGTGTGGAGGGAGATTCACTCTGTCTGACCCCGGGAGTGTGCGATGGGACGGTGTGGAGGGAGATTCACTCCGTGTCTGACCCCGGGAGTGTGCGATGGGACGGTGTGGAGGGAGATTCACTCCGTGTCTGACCCCGGGAGTGTGCGATGGGACGGTGTGGAGGGAGTTTCACTCCGTGTCTGACCCCGGGAGTGTGCGATGGGACGGTGTGGAGGGAGATTCACTCCGTGTCTGACCCCGGGAGTGTGCGATGGGACGGTGTGGAGGGAGATTCACTCCGTGTCTGACCCCGGGAGTGTGCGATGGGACGGTGTGGAGGGAGATTCACTCCGTGTCTGACCCCGGGAGTGTGCGATGGGACGGTGTGGAGGGAGATTCACTCTGTGTCTGACCTCGGGAGTGTGCGATGGGACGGTGTGGAGGGAGATTCACTCTGTGTCTGACCCCGGGAGTGTGCGATGGGACGGTGTGGAGGGAGATTCACTCTGTGTCTGACCCCGGGAGTGTGCGATGGGACGGTGTGGAGGGAGATTCACTCTGTGTCTGACCCCGGGAGTGTGCGATGGGACGGTGTGGAGGGAGCTTCACTCTGTGTCTGACCCCGGGAGTGTGTGATGGGACGGTGTAGAGGGAGATTCACTCTGTGTCTGACCCCGGTGATACCCCTAGTAATAGCCCATTGCTCAGAGCTCACTGTGGTGCTGGACGGGAGGCATTACACTATATGAGTGAACAAAGTGCACACACTTTCACTGAAAGTCTGCCCTCACAACTGCAGGTAGACCATTTGGCCCATTAAGTCTGTGCAGTCCAGTGAAGTGCCAGTCAGTTTAGCCCTACTCCCAGTCCACAAACCCTGTGGGCTCCTCCTGATAATCTGCGAGAATACTCTTGCTGTTTGTCTCCGCCTACACCACCGGGGACCAGACCCCTTCCAAATCCCCTCCCACCCCGGATGGCGAACAACTCTATGCAAAACCCCTCAGCCTCCTTTATGCCCCAGAGAACGAATCATCTCGCCTCGGCTTCCTCTACTTTCTGGCAAAGGTCACCCCCGCCTGCTCAGAACTTGGTCTCTCCACCCCTTCGCTATCTTCCCTCGCAGTGCTCCTGCCCCAGTAAACACCCCCCCCCCCCACGAATCTGGGGCTGGTTAGAGGACATGAGGGGCAGACTCCAGCTAATATTTGGCAAAGAGGCTGGTGGGAAGTGAAGTGTGTAACAGAAATACTCAGCAGGTCAGGCAGCGTCTGAGGTGAGAAAATTGAAATGAATGTTTCAGATTGGAATTGGTTTACTTCAGGCGAAAAGCTTGTCACACAGGTCAGATGGTTACGCTGTGCATTGAGGTAGAACAAGGTTATACAGTAACAGAATGCAGAATAAAGTGCAGTGCAGGTGGAACGAGGTAGATTGTGAGGCCAAGAATCCATCTTATCAGACTAGAGAACCAGTTCATAGTTCAACAGCCGGGTAAAATCTGTCCTTCAGCCCGGTGATACGCACTTTAGAAAGAGAATCAGGTTTATTATCAATGACGTGTCGTGAAACATTTTGATTTTGCGGTGGCAGTAGAGTTGTTAGTAGGCTTCTGTCTGTCTCGATGGGTGATGATCCTCATCACCAGCCTGGACGGACGGTGTGGGGATCCTGAGACGGCCCAGTCATCAAGATCCCCCTCTCGGCCTCACCGGTGGAGTCCGAAGGGAAGCTTATGAAGCGATACGTTTGTCACCGGCTCGGCCGCAGGAGCTGCCGGATGTTCTGTGACGTCCAGCCGCCATAGGGACTCCGCTCCGGATCCGCTGTCTGGGTTTTACTCCCGTAGCCTCCGTCTCCCGAGGCAGTGGGGCTATTTACCCATCGCTGGGGATCTGGTTCACAGGCACCAGGGCGCGTCCACACACTGGTGGGCCTGGCGTGCTACGTGTGCAGGGGCCGGACCTCCTCCCCGTCCCCTGTAGTTCAGCCCGAGTCCGAGAGGAGTTCAGTTTCCGTGTGTCGCCGTCGAGGGGGCGCGACGCGAGGCTTGCTGTGGGAGAGGCTGGGTACTGGCGGGAGAAACTGACACGTTCAGCTCTTTCCGCGAGACGGCCGGCCAGCGGTGGGAGCTGAGAGTGAGAGCGACAGGCACAACCCACTGCACGACCACACTAGACACGTCACAATGACCATTTTGACATCAGCAAAATGCAATACATAAAAATATGATAAGTTGCAACAAGAAATATATAAAAATCAGTAAGGAGTGAGGAAAGTGAGGTTGTGTTACCTCACAGTGCCCACGATTTCAGGACAACCTTACTAAGTCCAATTAACCTACTGGCCAGTAGATCTTTGGACTGTGGGAGGAAACCGGATCACCCGGAGGAAATCCGCAGGGTCACGAGGAGAACATACAAACTCCTCACAGGCAGCGGTGGGAATCGAACCTGGGTCGATGGTACTGTAAAGCGTTGTGCTAACCGTTACGCTACTGGGGCTGGCCCAGTAGCGTAACGGTTAGCACAACGCTGAGTGTGTGCCTTCAGGCTCCTGGATTTCCACCCCTTCCCCCCCCCCCCCAATGGCGGAGAGGGCATGTCCTGGAGGGTGAGGCCGAGTTCTTGAGGCGTCACCAGCAGAAGGTGTCCTCAGTGGTGGGGACGCTGATTTTTAGCTTTCAGGCTTTTGTCATCTTCTGCCCGATGGGAGAGGGGAGAAGAGGGAATGTCCGGGTGGGGGTGGGGGGGGGGTCGCCAGCTGCTTCACTGAGGTAGTGAGGAGTGTAGACAGAGTCCGCGGGGGGGGAGGCTGCATTCCGGGCTGTGTCCACGACTCCCCGCGGTTTCTCGTGGTCATGGGCAGAGCGGTTGCCATTTACCGAGCCGGGACGCACCCGGATAGGACACTTAAATGGTGCACTTAGTTGCTGTAGCAACAAGTTCCACAGATTCACCACCCTCTGGCTAAAGAAATTCCTCCTCATCTCTGTTCCAAACAGACACCCACCATTCTGAGGTTGGCCCCACTGGTCCTAGACTCCCCCACTATAGGAAACATCCTCTCCACATCCACTCTATCTGAGTCCTCTGGTCCTAGACTCCCCCGCTATAGGAAACATCCTCCCCACATCCACTCTATCTGTGTCCTCTGGTCCTAGACTCCCCCGCTATAGGAAACATCCTCCCCACATCCACTCTATCTGTGCCCTCTGGTCCTAGACTCCCCCGCTATAGGAAACATCCACCCCACATCCACTCTGTCTGTGCCCTCTGGTCCTAGACTCCCCCACTATAGGAAACATCCTCCCCACATCCACTCTATCTGTGCCCTCTCGTCCTAGACTCCCCCACTATAGGAAACATCCTCCCCACATCCACTCTATCTGTGCCCTCTCGTCCTAGACTCCCCCGCTATAGGAAACATCCACCCCACATCCACTCTATCTGTGCCCTCTGGTCCTAGACTCCCCCACTATAGGAAACATCCTCTCCACATCCACTCCATCTGTGTCCTCTGGTCCTAGACTCCCCCGCTATAGGAAACATCCTCTCCACATCCACTCCGTCTGTGTCCTCTGGTCCTAGACTCCCCCGCTATAGGAAACATCCTCTCCACATCCACTCTATCTGTGTCCTCTGGTCCCAGACTCCCCCACTACAGGAAACATCCACTCTATCTGTGTCCTCTGGTCCTAGACTCCCCCACTATAGGAAACATCCTCCCCACATCCACTCTATCTGTGCCCTCTGGTCCCAGACTCCCCCACTATAGGAAACATCCTCTCCACATCCACTCTATCTGTGTCCTCTGGTCCCAGACTCCCCCGCTATAGGAAACATCCTCTCCACATCCACTCTAACTGTGCCCTCTGGTCCTAGACTCCCCCACTATAGGAAACATCCTCTCCACATCCACTCTATCTGTGTCCTCTGGTCCCAGACTCCCCCGCTATAGGAAACATCCTCTCCACATCCACTCTACCTGTGCCCTCTGGTCCTAGACTCCCCCACTATAGGAAACATCCTCTCCACATCCACTCTATCTGTGTCCTCTGGTCCTAGACTCCCCCGCTATAGGAAACATCCTCTCCACATCCACTCTACCTGTGCCCTCTGGTCCTAGACTCCCCCCACTATAGGAAACATCCTCTCCACGTCCACTCTATCTGTGTCCTCTGGTCCTAGACTCCCCCCACTATAGGAAACATCCTCTCCACATCCACTCTATCTGTGTCCTCTGGTCCCAGACTCCCCCGCTATAGGAAACATCCTCTCCACATCCACTCTATCTGTGTCCTCTGGTCCTAGACTCCCCCCACTACAGGGAACATCCTCTCCACATCCACTCTATCTGTGTCCTCTGGTCCTAGACTCCCCCCACTACGGGGAACATCTATGCCCACTCTATCTGGGTTCCAACTTCACTGCGACCCTCCCTCGTTCTTTATAACTCCTGTGAGTGCTATAGTTCCGAATTCTGAGGCGTAGAGGGACTCGGGAGGATTCCCCGAGGGCTAACTTGCAGGCTGAGTCGGTGGTGGGGAAGGCAACGGGACGTTAGCATTCGTTTCGGGAGGACGAGAACGTAAAATCAAGGATGCGATGTTGAGGCTTTGCAGGGTCAGACCCGCACTTGGGAGTACCGGGAGCAGTTCCGGTCTCCTTGTCTAAGAAAGGACGTGTCGGGGTGATTAGGGAGACCAGAGAAGGTTCATAAAACTCTGGTTAGGCCACATCTGGAGTACTGTGGACAGTTCCGCTCTCCCCACTATAGGAAGGATGTGGAGAGGGGGCAGGAGAGGTTTTACCAGAGGCTGGGTAAACTTGGGCTGTTTTCTCTGGAGCTCCACGGGCTCAGGGGAGATCTGATCGAGGTTTGTAAGATTATGAGAGGCGTAGATAGAGTGGAGAGAGAGAGAGTATCTGTTTCCCAGGGTAGAAATGGTTAATTCCACAGGGCATGCATTGAAGGTGAGACGGGGGTTAGATTCAATGGGTAAGTTTTTTTACTCCGAGAGAGGTGGATGCCTGGTGTGGGGGAGGCTTTTAAGAGATGCTTGGACAGACACGTGGATGTGTGGAGGTCGAGGGATGTGGACATGGTGTGGATGGGAAGGATTAATGCTTGGGTATTTTTGATCAGCTTCTGAGCTGGTCTGGGACAGCACTGCGGGCCGATTGGCCTGCACTGTTCTATGTTAAAGTTCACGAGAAGGGTCCCAGGCGAGAAAGAGTTAATCCTGGCGGAGTTGTTTTATTTCTCTCCCCCCCCCAAAAAAAAACTGTACAAAAATTTATACAGTGAAGTTACTGAATTCAAATTAAAACACAGTTTATCATCAATGATACACTCAGGTCCCATGGGTGGGTGGGGGAAGCTCCATTCCCAGAACCCCCCCCCCCCCCACTGAATCGCAGGCTCCCTTTCTAAGGACGCCCAGACAGGGATGTAACCCCCCCCCCACCCCCACAGTGCCAGTTCGGCCGCGGGGAAGTTGCCGCCTCTCCTTGCCGAACGCGGTCTGTTGGTCAGGAAGTGAAGGGTCCAGTCGCAGAGGGAGGCGTTGGCTCCCGGAGTCCGGGATTTTGCGATGGAGTTCGCTTGGAATAAAAGTGAATGTAGCGTAGACCTGTTCCGGTGGCAGGCGAATTGCAGGGGGTGGGGGGGGGGGTGAAGGTTGCCACGGATCTCTCCGTGACTCCGAGACCAGCCCCTCGAACACTTTGTGACGGATTGATGTCGGAGCCACTGGGTCACCCAGAGCGCCAGAGGTCAGCGCCGAACCCGGGCCCTGAGGATCCGGCTCTCCCCGCTGACCCCCTCGAGTGTGTTGTCCCACGCGCGGAAAAACTCGCAACAGCATCGTAGATACGCAGCCTTCACTGGGAAAAACGTAAACCAAGCATAAACTGAACACAAATTTCCCAAGAAAGGACACAATTACATCAAAATACAAGTCTACTGCAGTGCAAAGCGATGATACCGCTGTCACACTGGGGCAGTGGTGTGGCATGTCAAAATGTTTAGAGATGTGCCTTGGAAAGCATTCAAACTGGCTGCATCACCGTCTGGTATGGGGGCAGGGTGGGAGGGGGCTACTGAACAGGATCAAAGTAACTGCAGAGAGTTGTAAACTCAGTCAGCTCCATCATGGCCTCCCCAGCATCCAGGACATCTTCAAGGAGCGATGCCTCAGAAAGGCAGCGTCCATCATTAAGGACCCCCACCACCCAGGACATGCCCTCTTCTCATTGCTACCATCAGGGAGGAGGTACAGGAGCCTGAAGACACACACTCAACGATTCAGAAACAGCTTCTTCCCCTCTGCCATCAGGGAGGAGGTACAGGAGCCTGAAGACACACACTCAGCGATTCAGGAACAGCTTCTTCCCTCTGCCATCCGATTTCTGAATGGACATTGAACCCACGAACACCACCTCACTACTTTTTCTATTTCTACTTTTGCACTATTTTATATATACGGTATTTTTTAAAGCAGTTCACATTTTTTCTCTATTATCATGTTTTGCAATGCACTGCTGCCACAAAGTTAACAAACTTCACGACACATGCCGGTGATATTAAACCTGACGTTGGTCAGGGTTGTGCCGGCTGGTTCAAGAACCGAATGGTCGAAGGGAAGAGGCTGTTCCTGGACCTGGTGGTCGGGACTTCAGGCTTCCGTACCTCCCTCCTGGTGGTCACTGCGAGTCGGCACGGTCCGGAGGGTGGGGGTTCTTTGATGATGGACGTCGCCTCCTGCGGACAATACCGAGGGTGGGGTGGGGGTTGGGCCCATTCTGTGTTGGGCCCTCCTGCCCGATGGTCACTGCAAGATGGTTATGGCCCTCTAGGACGCAACACCTCCTGTAGATACTACTGCCTTATGTCCCTGTGCATTGGAGTCGACGTACCAGACAGTGCCGGCAACAGTGGGTGTGAGGGCCAGCTCAGGGTCTGACCCCTGGTTCTTCCTGGGAGGAGGGTAATGGGTCAGGCTGGCCAGGTACAGAGGAGTCCTTACACCAAGATGGTCACAGACCCCGTGGGCCCGAGGAGGTTCTGGGAGTCTGCTCCTCCGTCCGGCTACAAGGTGTTGGGGGGGGAAGGTCTCACTGGAGGTCTCTCTGCATGGGAGCTCCTCGTTAAACTCCAGGGATGTGCAACGTGGTTCTCTGATTCCCCAGGTCCTGCATGTTCCGCGTAATGTATGCCTGACGTTCGAGGCCCTGAAGAGTCTGCTCTCAAGATCAGCTAGCACTCCAGACCCACCCTCCTGATCTTTGGCAAAGTAACATGGAGCGGGCTGGGCTGTTCAGGGGAACCTGCTCACCAGTCTGTTCCTGGGCCTGGCCAAGGTCTGCACTCATGGGGTAGTTAAAGGTTCCACCTAAACCCACTACCTGGACGATGTTTGGTGTCACACAGTGAAGCTCCCTCCACACCGTCCCATCACACACTCCTGGGGTCAGACACAGAGTGAAGTTCCCTCCACACCATCCCATCACACACTCCCGGGGTCAGACACAGAGTGAATCTCCCTCCACACCGTCCCATCACACACTCCCGGGGTCAGACACAGAGTGAAGCTCCCTCCGCACCGTCCCATCACACACTCCCGGGGTCAGACACACAGTGAAGCTCCCTCCGCACCGTCCCATCACACACTCCCGGGGTCAGACACACAGTGAAGCTCCCTCCGCACCGTCCCATCACACACTCCCGGGGTCAGACACAGAGTGAAACTCCCTCCACACCGTCCCATCACACACTCCCGGGGTCAGACACAGAGTGAATCTCCCTCCGCACCGTCCCATCACACACTCCCCGGGGTCAGACACAGAGTGAATCTCCCTCCACACCATCCCATCACACACTCCCGGGGTCAGACACACAGTGAAGCTCCCTCCGCACCGTCCCATCACACACTCCCGGGGTCAGACACGGAGTGAAGCTCCCTCCACACCGTCCCATCACACACTCCCGGGGTCAGACACGGAGTGAAGCTCCCTCCACACCGTCCCATCACACACTCCCGGGGTCAGACACGGAGTGAAGTTCCCTCCACACCGTCCCATCACACACTCCCGGGGTCAGACACAGAGTGAAGCTCCCTCCACACCGTCCCATCACACACTCCCGGGGTCAGACACAGAGTGAAGTTCCCTCCACACCGTCCCATCACACACTCCCGGGGTCAGACACAGAGTGAAGTTCCCTCCACACCGTCCCATCACACACTCCCAGGGTCAGACACAGAGTGAAGTTCCCTCCACACCGTCCCATCACACACTCCCGGAGTCAGACACAGAGTGAAGTTCCCTCCACACCGTCCCATCACACACTCCCGGGGTCAGACACAGAGTGAAGCTCCCTCTACACTGTCCCAACACACACTCCCGGAGTCAGACACAGAGTGAAACTCACTCCACACCGTCCCAACACACACTCCCGGGGTCAGACACAGAGTGAAGCTCACTCCACACCGTCCCATCACACACTCCCGGGGTCAGACACAGAGTGAAGCTCCCTCCACACCTGATCGTGCTCTACCACTAGCCCTGGTAGCGGGTTCTAGGTGCCCACCACTCAGAGTAAAATAAAAAAATACCTCTGTTGTCCCCCTCACCTGGTTCCACCTGTCAGCTTGTCTCTCCCTCCTCCCCCACCTTCCTATTCTGGCTTGAACCTCCGTTCCTTTCCTGGCCTGAAACGTCGACTGTTTATTCTCCTCCATAGATGCTGACTGACCCGCCAGCATTTAGTGTGTGTGTGTTGCCTTTGCGCATTAGCCACGGGAATTAATGAACGCCAAAACTGATGGCCGTGTCTGTCTCCCTCGTCTCCGCAGGGTGGAAGATCGATCGCGGGGGATGAGGAGAAGGCGCAGAGAGCCGCGGATGGCGGCGGCCGCAGGCCTGGGGCTGGGCCTGCTGCTCCTGGCGGGCGTGAGCGCCGACGCTGCGCC